>NW_020170463.1:17518-26338 GCF_000524195.1 Echinococcus granulosus | reverse complement strand
CACGCGACTAATAAGAGCACTGGCATAGGCCCTGCTGAGCATGCAGTTAGGTCTCAGGGCATGAACCCAGCCCAGGTTCGGCGAATAAGTATGGCACTAAGCAGAGCAACGGCTGAGCTATCCGCCGCCAGACAAATCTCCTCAGTTACTGGTGGTGGAAGTAGTGTCCTCAATCTTGCGCGTAGACTGACTATGGGTCCGATCCAATTCGGTGATTACGGTGATATGCGGGAATTGGAGTCGGGCAACGGATGGATCGCTGGCAGGTTTCCACACGGTGTGCGACGTGGTCTTGCGTGGAATGACACTGGCGCCTCAAGGTTTTATGCATCCAACTACGATTAATTTACTTCACTTCATTCACTTGTATTCACATGACTGGGCTTTCGATAATTAATGTTGTTTTGTACTTCGTAATGTCGTTTTCTTCACCTCCATTTCGTCCAAAATTAGGAGAAATACACTTTTATTTATTAAAATATACTAAACAAAAAAATTTTTGGCATTCTGTAAATCGATTTAAGTTATGTTTTCGCACTGTGTAAAATTTGCATTCGACTCTTCCATATCATTTGGCTTAAGGATCCTTGGACAGAGAGAAATTCCTAAATTAAGCAGACGTTGATAGATGGAATGCACAAAACCATGTTTCCTTTGTCCGATTTCTATTCAAAACACAAGTCTTTAGGAATTAAAAGAGCACCAAATGTAAAAATGAGGCAGCAGGTGGCGGTCAATTGCTCCTCATTTGACTTTCGTAAGAGCTGGTGACATGGAAAGATCCCCCATAAGAACAGCACATTTACTGACACTAACTACACTTTTTAAAATGCACTTTTACAATTTTCTGTATCTCCGTGGGAAATTTACAACAGCCACGCAACTCGGTGGATGCGTGTTTAGTTTAATTCAACCGCCCTCCTGTGCACTCCAGTTTCCGCCCTTAATTTTAACTGCTGTCAATTATGACAACACAAGACCACCCTGTAAAAATGCTCTTAATTTTGCGATTCAAAGGTGATGCTGCATGTAAAGTGGAGCACCGTTGACGCTTCCTTATTACCTCTTCCACCCAGTAATAGAGTAAATCAAAGAATTTTGGTCATTCTTTTGGTGCACCATGGCTTGGTTCCAGGCGCCTAATAAAGTAGACTTTTTACATGCATCTTTGTTCGATGTACCGTAATTTGCATTCTTCTTTTGGCGCCCCATTTCTCTGTTAAAAGAAGCAATACAATAGCAGAAGGTCATTTGTAAAATCTGAAGAATTTAAGTTGTTCTGTGCTCGGTACACCTTTTGTACAATATTTTATGACAAGCCCCGATTTAATACCCCCTTCCGTCGGAAATACAGTGTTTGCGTAAAGCTCCTTCCCTTCCGACTCTTTTGCAGGGTTATTTCCTTCACATTAATGGTTGCACAGCTAAGGGCTTAGAGGTCCGATTTTCTCCCCCAAAACAAATTGGAAGAAGGTATTTCTTCTCCCGACACCTGATTTGGTGAGACAAATCATCCCCGGAATTCTACTTTGTAAGAGGATTTAAAGTTGTTGCCCTCTGTCTAAGCAAATCAACAAGTGAGGGTTAATGTAAAAAAAAGTGCTCACTTTGGTGTCTCGCAAGTAGTAAAACGCTTTCCAGCTCCTCTACAAGTGCATTATAAAATAAATCTTCCTCCATCATCACGGAGTCTGTCTCCCCAGCGGGTGGGCATAGTGCTTTTTTTGCGATTACACAAGTTGAAACAGATGTCTACGACACTTTTATTCCGCCTAAATTTTATTAAATACCAGACATTAAGGCACCAAATCTTGGTGTACTTTGAAAAGGTCACATTTTTTAGATTTTTCAAAGTAAAGAATTCACAATAATACGTACTGTGTAGGGAATTTAAACTTTTTGATTAAAAGGCCTGCAAAAATAGGGAGTGTTAACTGTTTGTTTAGACTTAAAACAGTTAGTAAATTTTTGGCAAATTTTTACAGCCAATCAGCTAAAAATTTGATACATTTTTGCATCTCTTTTAGTTGTATAGAGTCATGGTTCCATTGTCAGTACTGAACCGTGCCACCGCAAGTCATGGTTTAATCCTCACATTCTAATAGAAGTCGACAAATCCACAGAAACCACTTCTGATTGCAATGTATTAAAGGAAAAAGGAAAAAAAATGGGCAAAGTGCTGGGCTATCACGTGTGCGAAGGCGGAGATGTTATGCGAGTGTGCCTACTGGGAAAAGGTGTTTGCCTTCCCACTTTCTTTACCCCCTCCCTCCCCCTAGCTTTCACACCTTAGTCTGAGTAGACGGGCGTAAGGATGACAGCTTTATTTCCCAGGCTAAGCTACTTTGCAGAGGCTAGGAAGTAAATCACCTCAAAAAGTGTTTGTCTCTTTTTTTACATTTGATTGGGTATGAGCTTTGAGGTAATTTTTTTAGTTGTAGTACTGCAGCCCTGAAAAAATTACACTTAAGCTATTTTATGTGATACCAGAATGTGATGCCTAAATTACAGTTGCCTTGGTCTATAAGAGTAGGAATTTGGGAAGGAAAATAAGAGAAATGCAGTTGAATTGAGGAGGGGAATCAATTCACTACCACATTTTCGGTTGGGACGAACTACTTTGTCCCATTTTTCTATCCAAAGCAAACACTTCAGTTTAGTTGTGTTTCATTCAAAGAGAAAAATTTTCCTTTTGCACTTTTAATTTAAAAATGTCGAAATTTGGAGTGGCATTTAAACTACGACGGCGTAGAGTTTCCCCTGCCCCCAATCCACACTCGCCCCCGCAACCCCCCCTCGGCTGTGAGTCCAGCTGGGAGGAAACTTGCCTGCGCAATAATCGACCTTCAAAACAAAAGGAACGGAAGTGTTTCATCCTCCTTCCGTTGAAAATACCACTCTCAAGTCCATGAACTTTAGCTCTAACAATAAATTTACTTCCGATTAGTAGTAAAAGATTTTTGGTTAAAATCTCCCATGTTTTTATAAAAAATGGCCACTTTAATAAGAACAAAGGCTTTGCCCCCATCTCTTTCAAAGCATTCATTTTAGATTTATTATAAACAAAAGGATGTTCGGAAATTTTTCTTATTTTTTTGGGAGGAGGCGGGGAATGGATGCAAGCGTGTAAGCCAGAGCTCCTCCCTCCTCTGTCCCATCTAGTGAAGGATGTCTAAACCATCATTCAGGCTCGCATTTCGTCCACCATTTCCCTTTTTAAAGAGGAATGCACTAATTTCTCTTTTTTATGTACTAGTGGATAAGATCACGATGTGGGCACGATAATTCCATTCTTCGGTCTCATCAAGGACTTGTAGTTCTTACGTCTCCTATCCAGTTTTTGACATGTAGTGTTGTTGTATTTTGCGCCTTGAAAGGCATCCAGATGGAGCGTCTGACATTAACACTCTTGTCTGCTTGATGGGAACACATTGACATGGGCAGAATGCACTCCCTACCACACTCACACCTCCGATTAACGCCAACGCTGTCACACATTATAACTTGACAGATGTAAGTAACAGTCCCCACTTTTGTAAAAATCGTGTGAACGAGACAATTACTGCGATTTGGGAGGGCACTGCAAAGGTGGAAGATGAAAGCGACTTGAGGAGGTGGGTTCTCTGCATACCTTGCATTCCAGAGTAGTAAGGTGTTTACACTGCTGTAGGCCTAGGCAATTTGTGTTTCTCGGACACAATTACAAATGACCTTTTGTTGTCTCGCCGCTGGTTAACACTGGTAGAGTGATAACGTAGGCACTACTGCTAATGGTTTTTGCTGTTTTGCCTCAGGAATTGCCGAGACCCTTTTCCCTACTGTACTGTTAAGTGCCCTACAGAATGGACAGGTTTTTGTTCATTACTTTATATGGAATGGCGCACCCTTGAAGTTGATGGCACGCGCTGCGATTTGGAAAGCGTCACTTACTCTAGCCTTCGACACAGTAATGTTAAATGTTAATTGTCTGAGGTTAAATTTAAAAAAGGCATTTTTTTTCGTTTGTTTACCTCAGCTCCTCTTTTTTTCTTCAAAAGTAACTTTTCAATATCTCATTATAAAACAGGTTAATTAGTTGGAGGTGTGACATTGAAAATGGGATGTAATGGTGGTTGAGACAATTTTGGCGACCTAGTTACAAGGTATTATTTAATGCCTTGGTACTTTAAAACACAAGAAGCAGCATCTCAGACAATAGGAGAAATACAAAATAACGGTGTGTCCGACTGCGTGGGCAGTTCAGTAGCCGAAGGCCGTACCTCAGATCATACTAGTAGCCTCTAAATACTTCTATTTTTACTCACTACGATCGTCTATGCCTACTTCAAGAAGGACTAGGGGGGCGTTGTAGTGCACTCAATTCTTCAGTACCGTCCAATCGTCCATGCGGGTTCCATTTTAGCCGCTGGGGACATTAGCTGGGAATCATTTGTTCTCGTAATTAACAAAACCTTACCGCAGAGCCATGGATGATCACTTACATAGTAAAGGTGGGTATTTTGGTCTCCCAAAATGACATTCTCTGTCGTTCTGCAGTTCATCTAGCTGTAGAAGTCAACAATTGTGGAAGTTTTGCCGTAGGAATACATAATCTTTCCAAGGCATTTCACTCATCCTTTAAATGCCGGGATACATAACAAGGGCTATAGTGGTGTATCTAACATGGATATCAGGATTCTAACTAAAACACATAAATTAAAAATCAAAGTCATCTTAAAAGAAAGTAACTTCATACCATTTAAACAAGTGGTTCATTTTAACAAAAAAGGTAGTTGAGCTCTTCATAACTAATATGATTTGCACATCTCAGTAGAAAAATTGGATTGACGAGGAACCTACTGAATTAGTTAAATTACTTCCATGATTATCGATGATGATGTAGACTTCAACGGATCCTGAGACTTTGTAATGCCTGCTTGAAATGCAGCACGACTCCAACGTAGTGATGTGATTGTTTGATTAAATCTGCTTTCTAGTTATGCAGGCATTCAAGGCTCCGCCACAACTTCCGCTCGGAGACCGATAGCCACATCCCTTCCACACATCAGTAATAGATCTTCCACCCCAGTACCATGCCTCCTCACGGCTTCAGGAAGGACTCGGCGGGCTGTACTATTACCTTCTGTTGGAATCTTCAGCGTGAATGTTACGACCAGTAGGGAATCGGTGCAATAATGTAAACATAAATGCAAACAGTTTTCAATGAGTAAAATTTTTGTTAATATATATATATATATATAGAAGTGGTATTTTGTTCAGCAGTAAAGGTCTTTTGTTTAACCGGACAACAAATCATAGTTAAAAGTATATCCACGTAAAAAGTACTTTCACAGAGAGTAAACTTTTTGTATTACACAGTGATTTTCCCCATGCTTTACAAAAAGTGGCAAAAACTTTTTTCCACTATTAGTGAGTGCTAATCAGCTCGGCTTTTTTATCGAATGCCATGAAAATGAATTGGCTAATTCCACCTCATTATTGTTTGAGAGGGTAAAGCACAAATAGGAAATTGGCCTCAAGGTGTAGTGATTTGGTATTATTGAAGTGATTTTCTACTTTTTCCATTTGTTTCGTGTTGTCAACTAAATCAAAAGAGAAAACACAAAGATGAGATTTGGGATTTTAAGTGCGGTGATGTAGCATCCCAGCAGAGTTATTTGCCGCCGATCACGATGCAATAAACCCCCCGGATGACGGGCCACTTGACCCCACCTGTCATGAAACCAGCTACAGCAACCGAAATTCACACGTGTCCATCAGCACGGATGAGTTGAAGAGATAACTGTTTATAATGGTGAAAGCTCGTCTCAAACATTTTCAAGAGTTAAACAATTTTGATTCCCAGGTAAACAGTCCATAACAGTGAAAACAACTGTTTTCTTCGCAAGTTCCAATTAACGATTGGCTTAAACTCCTTCCCATTTAATAGCTTAAGTTATGATTAGCAGGAATTTTACAAGAGAGCATTTGTGTTTACATCACGACGGCTAGCACCGCGATGGTGGATCAAAGGCACCTCCAAAACCTGATGCATTACCAGTCTAGGAGGAAAACACATTTATTTTCAGGCTTGAACAAAGTGCTTCATTTTCTTCCCATGCCTGCGAAATGCATTTGTATGGCATCTTTAAACGCCCCGTACTCCCCAAAACTATGACATTACCGCGGCAATTTTTTTCCCTCCTCATTTTGACGGCCATATTTTGATAACCGATGATGGGGCAACTAGAAACGCTCTTTTTTTGCCAGCAAAAAGAAATGAAAACGTTTACAAATTATGCGGCGCAGAATCTGTGAATAAGGAATATCTTCCTTGTCCTGCCCTTTCACCTCCACTTATCCGTCCAGGAATTGCAAAGAATGTTTGGAAGAGAAAGTGAGAATTTTAGCAAGGCTCGAAATTTTATGGACGACTCGGTGCTTATCGCCTCCTCCTCCTCCTCCTCCACCTCCTCCTCCCTCGCCTCGGGGATCGATGACGTCTCCTCCTCAATCACGAATTTGGTCCAGTCTGTCCGCTTGTCACCTAAAATGGTTGATTTGGACAAACAAGTGTTATGATTATTCCCGATGAAATAGTTTTGACATCAAGACACTGAACTACTCCAATCTTTTGACAAACATCATATTTTGGGAGGAAATTTGCTTGTTTAAATAACTTGTTTTAACAGGGTTTGAGGGTCACTTCTTGACCACTTAACTTATCGTCGGTTTGCTTTTCTAGGTTAATCATTTCGGGGACGGTTTATTCGATTGAATCCTGCAAATGTCGTGTTTGGATGCAACATTAGCTACCCGACCTGAATTGAAGTGCATGAAGTACAAAGAAGATCAAAGCTTATCATACCTAATTACCAGCGGTTAGCGGCGAACAGATTTTAACACCTTCTCCTTTAGCACCTTTCCTACCAAAAATGTTGCGATAATCACTGCATGTGATATTTTTTTGCTTTGCATAAGCAAACAACCTCCCCTCCGTCCTAGGCAACACCTTAATACCCCTCTCCAAATATTTTTCCGCAACCAATATTCCTCTTAACAGGAGAAGATCTAGCGAATATTCATTTAAATCAAGAGATGAAAAGTATTAACGGGACCAAAGCGATTGGTAGCAATTCTCATCAAACCGTCTGTAAATCGAAACGCACTGAAACGCTCCACAATTTCGCATTAACAGGGAAGTCACCGCTTTGCTTTGTAGCCTCACTAAATCGGTGTTATTCCCTATTCAGGAGAATATTTTGAAGTGGTCAAGTGCTCTTCCAACGGAGCATTCAAACATCCACTGCATTCTTTTGAACCCGACCAATCCGTCTGTCACAACACCTAGCACAACCAGTTACCAGATGTCGAAGTCGCAATTATCACTCGACGTTGCCGATAATCCCACTAACAGAGCAAACAAGTCGAAGACTGCAATAAATGGGACCTAATCCCTCCTCCCACATAATTTTCCCACTATCAGTTGTCAAATTTCGATTACTCATTTCAATTGAAAGTGGACTCAAACATGCGTTGTACGGCGTAGAAAGTAGTGAGCATCAATGCGAGCATTTTAGGTGGAAACACGAGCATACCAACATTGTAAAAAGTGAATCATATTAACGCTGCCGAAGGGGAAGGTACTACTGATGCTGTCGGAAGAAGTGAATGATGTAGCCGTAGATGCGGGGGGAGGGAGGCAACGTCTAGACCCCAGGCGAAGTCAGGGAGCTTGTAGCCCGGCAAATTGACATCGCGTATTTGAGCACCCGGACCCCGCAAAAAGGACACAAAGCCCACGCAAATCATCACGTGACTGGAATGTGCGCAAGCACCCCACGCAAGAGCTGTGGCCATGTCGTTGGGATGTGCGCCAATCAAATAACAGCATCCACATCAGCAAAGCCGAAAGTTAGAAGGTGTACGACAACATTTAGCAAGTCCAGTAAACACTACAAACTAAGGGGAGGGAGGGCAAAGGAAAGCAGGAGGGGAGGGGGCCATCCTATGGCTTTGATCATCACTGCGATACTCGTCAATTAAGCACATAGTGAGGGCGATCCTCACAAAGTGCTACCTAACGTCGGGTGGTTAATTAAGAAGGTAGGGGGAAGGGATTCTAACAGCATTGTGGCCTAAACTTGGGGACAGTCAGCGCCGGCGACAATCCACCACCCTACCGTCTAGCGTATTTGCAGCTCCAGGCCATGGAGAACGCACATGATAGCACGCAAAGACAATGAGTCTTACGTCTAGGGGTGGGGGTAAGGGAGTGAAGGAGGGAGGTGAGTGAACCCATTACCTGTGCCTACAACGTAGTGATTCACTTAAAGTAAATCAGCCTGTCATATGCGGACTAGTGTGCGCAAAGTACTACCACCTCCTACTTAAATGCGGATAGTAGTAATGATGTAATCAAAATGAAGCGATGTTCACCAGAAACTTGCCACAAAGGGAGAAGAAGAGAAGCACCACCTTCAGCATCTCACTCGGAGAGAGAGAGAGCATATGGCACTGACAAGGATGTGGCGATTTCGACAAGCTCGCTCACACCGCGCAGGACGGTGCGTACATTCCAGCTTCACAGTTCACGCTGCCGTTGGAGTAAAGCAGAGGAGCGGAGAAGGGGTAGGGAAGCGGGTCGGTAGACGGAGAGATAAATAGCCAGGCAGGTAGGTCAATAAAAAACCCAGAATGAAGCACATCTCCTGACCTCTGCCTGCCTGCTCGCATGTCCACCTAGACCCCTACTAGCCAAGTAACCAAACAAATGCGCAGTCGAAAAGTAAATAAGTAAATCTATCTGTTTGCCAGCAAACGGAGATGCGGACGGGGTCG
>NW_020170463.1:14571-17418 GCF_000524195.1 Echinococcus granulosus | reverse complement strand
CGCAGGAATCACCACAGCGCCACACTTCCCAGAATTTAGCAAAGATTTACCGGCCAACAATGGTCACCAATATGCACTACAACATCGGTACAGTCCAGGCGATATACGTATTCTTCACAGACTCGGAAAGAATACAGACAACATACCGCATTACTTGCGTGCGTTCATCTCCGTTTTCTGTGATCGAATTCCACACGCAGCACCTGTGCCAACAAATTCCAACCTGAAAAACATCCCCGTACCTGTGAAAACGGAATGAAAAGTAGACAAACGACGTCTAGAGCGGTGAAGTTATGAGATAATCTTACCAATCAAATCAGTAAATTGACACTCAATCCAATGGTAGTCCAAACTACAGTTCAGTTCATCGACGGAGAAGAGCATACACGAGTTCCCCTCCTGAAGGATATTCCAGCTGTTTCCACGTTTGTAAAACACGACGCACCCTACAAAAGTGGATAACATAAAAATGTGGATAATACAACCGTCAACAAGTAGCTGTGGAAAGACTTCGGGAAGAATGGTAATTGTGATCTCGTGTCAGAAATATGTAGACTTATACAGTTAAGGCACAAAAGACATAACAACGCCCCACAAGTCGAACTGCATTCTTACCTGAGAACAGAGGAGGGTAACAGCAAAGCCCAATTTCAAATGCGATGTTCTTCAGATATCACTCGAAGCCTATTAGATGCAACATAAAAAGGAAATAAAATCCTGCTTACTTAAAGTTCTGGGTCGTCATTGGCACCAACCACAGCCTAAAATTTCCGGATTCTTTTTTTTTTCACAAAAAAGAGCCATTGAAGCCGGAATCCCGGCGTAAATGCAGGAGTAAAAAGAACCAAAAACGAAAAGCGAAAATAGAGGAGGCGGCCAGTCAGGTCACAGTGAACGATTTAAACATACTAAACTGCTTAATGAAAATAAAAAAACAAAATCAAATTACCATTTATATCAGAATTAGTAAAAGTACGGGAAAAATTTAGTAAATTTTTGCCACGAAGTAGGTAAAAAATGCTAATTATGCTGCCTTAAAACGTCTAAATGTCAAGTTTGGCAAAAAGGTCTGCTTTTAACGAATGAGATTGGTAAATGTCAAAATATGCGAATAAATGCAAAATGTAAGGATTTGTGACAAAAAAAACAAATGGAGTAATAGATGTACTAAAACAGATTTGAGTCTATCAGAACATCAAAGAACACAAAAAAGATATGCTCATGACGATTGGAAGACATCATAGGCAAAAAAGACAACCAACGCTGAAGAAATAATAAAGGGTGCTCTACTAGAGCACCATGATGCAACGTAGGACCATTTAACCAGAAAAAAAAACGTAGGTAAGATTGCGTAAGAAGCAATTCCATGATAGGATTCCCGCCCAGGCGAGGTTTAGATTAGTTCTTACATGGACTCTGTGTTAAATAACAAGCGAGTGGCGAGGGTAGGAATAGGGCCATCTCAAGGTCAGATTACGGTATTATGGCAGTCCCTGGCAGGAATCCAGGCCAGGGAATGGTCAGGTTACCTAATAGAGGGACTGCCTGGAAGGAATGAGGTCCAGTTTAAGGTTATATTACATCATACAGGCGGTCCCTGCCAGGAATCCAAGCGGAGGAACAGTCATGCTACTATCGTAAATTTCCTTCACCAAGCACTTATTTTTAAATGCAATATTTAGAGTAAACTAATCAAGCTAATTTTAAAAATACATTAGTCATAGGTTATGCTGTTTTCCTTAACACAAGGACCAAATGCAATGCTACTAGAATGCTTTTAAAAATAATTCGTTTTGGAGGGCGATACTCACATGTAGCGTCGTAGGACTTCCCTGAAGACGAAAGAAGACACAATACCCGGGGAGAACGTATATTCAGCACGGAGAAGGTGTCTGGGCCATTGGCATGGCCCGAAAGGCCAGACCACCCAGCGAGGTACAAGAGGGCAAATTCAAAGTACAAAAGTAGCGCCTCACCAATACCGGAGCATAAGCCACCATTGCATTACACACAGACCTCCTCTTCCCTGTTCCTAGTGCTCTTATAACAATCCGATTGATTTAATCTCGATATATTTATTAGAGGGAAATGGATCGGGAGAACAAGTACAAAGTCTAGGGAGGGGAGGAAACGCAACCGCACCCAGATTTGGGAGGCGCCGACTCTGTCACCAGATTCCAATTGTAACCTCGCCTCCTCCCCGAAAGGTACATTAAAAAAATATAACTATTACAGTTTATTTGAAAATACTTTCCTTAACCCTTGTTTTCTAATTTTTCAGACAGCCCTAATTAAATTTCACTAAAGCCCAATTAACCCAGCTTCCATATTAAAGTCTAAGTACTCAAAGCTGCTTAATTTTCTCTATCTGCTGAAACACATATTCCTGGATTAATTAAAAGCAAACATTGATCCTTGTCTTAAAGTTAGCTGTTGATTTGTGAATGTTTTGATGACTTGAAATGTCACTCCTCCACTTACATATTAGGATTTCCTGCTTCCAATAACGCCATATCCTTCGTAAGTTATTGAAGCTCCCAAATGCTTCGCTAAAGACGAAGGAAGACATAGTGCTTGGACAGGAGGCACATATTTACCCTACAGAAGGAGTTTTGACCACTGGCATGGCCTAGAGGCTAGCCCATCCAGCGGAGGCACAGTGGCCAGGATACAGAGTGGCCCTCTACCCAAACCGCGAGTTAAACAGTCATCATATTCTACCAACACTAAACTGTTGTTCTAGAAACGGTCTATTTGGTAAAACTATGCTAAAATGAACGGAAATAAGGCTACGATTGTATTTATGGCGAGGTCCGTAGTCAATTAAATGCGCAAATCTGCAATTAA
>NW_020170463.1:12560-14471 GCF_000524195.1 Echinococcus granulosus | reverse complement strand
AACACCTCCGACTTCTTTTGACTATCATCCTCACAGCTGCTCATGAACACTCTTCCGCTTCGGCAGCAACGAATTCTTAAATGAATGGCAACTGGCTAGGGGATAGTATGCTTACTATGCACTTGGGAAAGAAAGTTCCGTTTACACTTGACGTCTTGTCGAGATTTCGTAACCTCATGTCCACTCAAAAATTAGCTGGATTTTAGACGACTGTTATAAAAAGGCTGGACGATATTCTACAGTAAGCACATTCTCTACGCCTACCACTATTCGTAGTACCATCGACCCAAATGCAGCGTTGAGAAGGGAAGTTTCATGTCATCCGGCGATGGCGTAAAGTCATTCACGAGGTTGCCATCTAAACCTTCATGCAGTGAACCGCTGTAAGCTCGACTATCTCGCGATGACTTGATCCTCTAAGGTGCCGATTTGGTAAACACTTAACGACCTCTGGATTTCTCCTCGTCACTCAGATTAAGGCAGCACTCCTTGCCAAACTCACTATAAGCCATTTCAGGATGGAAGTTGAGGACATGGTTGACAGACCATCTATAAGAAGTGGAAAGCCCGCGTATTCCAATACCCTGTTAAACAAACTATCCAATCGGTACAATAAAATCAGAGTTGCTTGTGAGATTAACTTGGAATTCCTTGCAGCGGTCAGGTCGCGGCACCTCAATGAATCCTTGTGAATTTTCCACTCTTGCAACCAGTCAGTAAAGACGAGTTTCTGACAATGTTCAAATTCTTCATACGCTCTTCCTCACTTTAATTTTTAACCTTAAGCATTACTTTATGGAATAGTAATGAGAAAGCTTAAGGCTTAGTAAGTGAGAAAAAATCAGATGCAGCAACTGAATGGTACTGAGCCAGACTTCAAAAACACCCAAATTCTGATTCCAAGCATCCAAATCGGTCCAACCTATTCTGCAAAAATTGAGTTGAAGTGACTGAAAAATTGCATGTGGACTCAAATCTCTGCTAGCTATTGCCAATAATTGTAAAAAGGGAAGATGCTAATCTACATTAACCCCAGGGATAAGACGGCACGCAAATCAAAGAACAGCTGCAAATTAACTTCAGAGAAGAGTTGAAGGACCAACAACGTGAGTACACGGCCACGCTGGCCAAGACACGGAACCCAATGGAGTATGGAGCACCGCAAAGTGGTAGGGATCAGCACCACTCCGTCACGAAACAATGGACCTGCGGAATTAATCCCGCCCATACTGCTTCTAATTTCTTCAGTTACTTCCAGGTATCAATGGATGGACTTCCTCATCCCATTCACTACTTCAAGCTGGGCTTCTGTACTAGTCCTGAAATACTAATTCCCTCTACAAATTGCAATTCAGGGTTCAGACGAGATGGAGAGCGAACTTCTGGCAGATAACAGCAAATGAGGAAGGGAATATCATCCCACTCCTTTCCCCGAGCCAACAAGAAACAACCGGCACTCACTTGGTAATGCGGCAACCGCAACATCGCAAAGTAAAAAGCCTCGAAAAAACCAAAAACAACATGAATACACGGAACGGAAAAAATAATGACTTATTACAAACTAAGTGTCAGTGGGAGGGATATTTGAAATGAGCGAGGCGACAGTGGATGCCCAAGTGTTAAAGAGGTCAAGCGAGGCAGCTGCAAAGATGCCTTGGTGGGAGTCAAGGTCGCTGGGGTCATTGTGATGAAAGTGGAGAGGGTCACCCACCAGGGTGCGCACCACTCCACCGCGCGCCACCAGGATCGCCGAGGGCGCGCACACGTCCCACCCCCGTGCACCGCCCGCATGCACGTAGAGGTCCGCTTTGCCAAGTGCCAGTTTAATCATCTTGTAGCCTGAAAGAGGCGATTTCCCGTAGACAGAGTGCAAAACATTTCTACGTGATGTTTAACGAGATCCCAGCTATT
>NW_020170463.1:6092-12460 GCF_000524195.1 Echinococcus granulosus | reverse complement strand
GCGAGCCTGGGTGTTAGTGAGTGTATCAAGGCAATAATTCGTGGATTTAACCTTCGTGTTTATGGATAAAGCAGTAAATCCAAATACCTGAACCGTCAAAACGACAAAAGTGGCTCCTCATCAATCATCGTAATACATAGCCTCCCTCCTCTTTTGAGCGCGGTCGTCGGCGCTTCCGCGGGTCAACCTCCCGCGTCAGCCATCACAACGTAGTCGGTGCTTCAAAGAAACACCCACAAGTCGGCCATGCCAGTCATCAAATTAACGTGCAACTGAGGAGATACTTGACCGCAATGTCGCTAATCCCTCTTGGCATTTTCACTGAATCTAGAGTTTCGTCCGATGGGGGAACTTGATTCAGGAACGGGGAATTGTGCTGGCTATCATGCGTGCCCATAGACAGTTGTAGGAACACCGGCCCAAAAGCAGATTTGCGTAAGGAAGGACGGGAGTTAATAAAGGTTCATGGGAGAAGGGTTTCGCGTCTGTTCCTCCTTGCCACGTTGTTCCCACTTTAGAGCTACCCATGCTCTATTCAGCTACTAAAGAAATGAAGGAGGTATCGAAAATCCACTCTATCAACAGCTTATTTTAGGTACGGTGGGAGGAGTCCGTAACGAAACTTCCAGACGGTTCATGGCCAGTGTTGGTTCGGTTGTTAATGGCTTTCCTGCAGAACAAGGACTGGAATGCATGCCAGGGACAGAAGTCAATTTCAACTCCTCTGATTGGGGGCATCACCATTCACCCATCCATAGCACATGTACTTCTGCTCGGCCAAGGCTTATCACGCAGCAGTGAAAATCAGGATAGATATCCTCTAGGATCGGGCTCGCTTTCCACTGCCATAAATGTAGGACCCTGAGACTTCCTGAAGGCGAAAAAGGACATAATAATCGAGCAGAACGTATATATTCAGCACAGAAAAGGTATTTGGGCTACTAGCATGGCCGAAAGGCCAGCCTGAACGGCATAGTACAGGGCTAACTCAAAAGTGGCCCCTCGCCAATGCCGAAGGAAACACAACCATCGCATTATACAGTATTATTTTCAGCTACTTTGTTGTAATGCATTTTTCTTCAAAAAAATCAAAAATTGGATTTTTAAAAATAAATTTTAATAGTGGACAATTACAGGTGATACGGTGCACATTTTGCAGCATAGCATTGCGTCACCTTTGCATTACTAATGTAAAAACTGCATAAATGTGTTATATTTTATTGCACTATTATTGATTTCTAACTGCGTACATTATTTTGGTGGTTGATATTGATGCTTTTCGCCGCCGATCAAACAACAGCCTAATATTATATTCGGTGGAAAAAAACAGTTGTATTTTTAAAATTTATCTTACACATTCCTCATATTAATTAGTATTATCACCAGGTGGTGTTAAGTTATTGTACATTTATTATTTGTAACTGTATTATACTTTACTGCCGATTATTTTTTGTTGTCGTTATTATTACTTTATTGTCACTAGATAATATAGTATCTGGTGGATGATAAAGATCATGCTTGCCTAAAGACCCGGAGGCGTTAGATTCCTTGCCTAGACCAGAGAATTTGTTATTGGCAGTAAGTTGTCGCGCATTGGAGATGGTGTCACTCGGCGTTCTCTAAGTATTATGTGTGCCCTTTGTTGTTATGTTTGCTATCGCGCACCATTGTTGGCCACAGTCTCTGTCATGGAACCGGGTGCGTATATCAATCCGTCTTTGGTCTCAGAGTGAGTTGGCACGTGATGATGTCTCACTCTCCTACGCAGGTGTTCTCGGGAAGGAGATCCCACGCTACTCAGACCAAAAGTAGATAAATAATAATTGAATGCACCCGGACACCTCCAACTTTATGGATGGTAAAAGTCTTGTAGGATATACCACAGTAGCTTGTCCAAAACTTCGCCATTGAAAAACATATTTTCTGTAGGTTTCGCACCTTCTTTCAAGTAAACAACGAATGTGAAGGTCAAGTAAGTCTATGGCACCCCCATGATGGGGTGATTAACCACGCCAAGTTGAAACCACCTTACGAGATTAGGCGATCATGCAGTTAGCGATTCAGCAGCACTTTGTGCTCTTTCAAATACTCGTGCGTTGGGAGAAAGGGTCTCTAAAAGCAATGCTTTGAGAGTAACAACATCCTTACAAAATAAAAATGTCAGATTTTACGCAGACTGTGCCAGGATTCGAAAGGAGCATCCTCTGAGAGCTTCTTTAGTTACGTAACACTGCATCTCGATTAGTGGTTGGTGGGACTCCTCAAGCCCTTCTCGGTAACCTCTGACTCTTCATTTGCTTGTCTGCAGCCTAATTGCTAATCGTAATGGTTCAAGAGCGTCATTGACAGGCCTCCAAGTTTGATGATTTGCCAAGTTGAACATGATATCCAACACATGCGACAACTCTTATCCACAATGTGGTTCAGTGTGTCCTCTTATTCACTCACCTCTCCAGGGAGAATACTGAGAGAGATGACCTCGTCCTCGTATCCGCTACCGCGTACTTCACGCCCCCCAATCTGCTAAACACATTCAAACCCCCAATTACTTACTCCCCATGCAGAGAACACGCTACCTCTACTGCATTCTTTTGAACCCAACCAATCCGTCTGCTACATCATTTAGCACAACCAGCTACCAGATGTCGAAGTTGCAATCACTCGACGTTGCTGATGACCCCATTAACAGAGCGAACAAGCCTAAGAATGAAATAAATGGGACCTGATCCCTCCTCACACATAGCTTTCCCCTTACCAACTGTCAAATTTCAGCTACACCTTTTAGTTGAAAGTGGACTCAAACACGCGTTGTGTGGCACAGAAAGCAGTGAGCATCAATGGAAGTATTGTAAATGGAAACACGAGTATACCAACATTGTAAAAAGTGAACCACATTAAAGGCGCCGAAGGAGAAGGGACTACTGATGCTGTCGGAAGAAGTGAATGATGTCGCGGTAGATGTATGAGGCAGCATCTACGCCCCAAACGAAGTCGAGGTGGTTGTAGTCCGGCAAGTAGACGTCGCGCATTTGAGCGTCCCGGCCCCGAGAAAGCTCGGTCAAGATGCGACTAATGTCTCGTGGCGGCGCCAGCCAATCTTGCCCACTCCAGTATACAGTCACTGGCAACCCCACTGCATCCAACCCATAGGGTGGTGGGGTCGTCCGATTGTACTTCACCATGTTCTCTGCAGCCCCAAAATCGAAGGTCTGGAAGCAGCCTTGCCACATCGCCTGCACGATACCATCAAATGTGCTACATCGGCAACCATCGCAACTTTCTCTGATCAAGTAGCAGGCTGCCAAATTTTGACAAGATTTTGAAACCAATGTAACACACTATAAACAAATTGTGGACAGACAGAGTTGGCACTATGCAGGCGCAAAGTCTACCTCCTTGTGGTGCATATATGAATGTACTCGCTTCTAACAAGGCCTCCACTTCAAGGCAATGCGCACATCCTCAACTGTCTTAAATGGATGCGTTTAAGACGTATAATATGACGCGGCCGTGTGAAGGCATTCAACAAGTGACCCGAGTTCATTACCTGGCAATAGTGAACCATATTTTGAACCGAGGTTCCCACCGGCGCATGCGCAATATAAATTGGCAGTTGAGTCAGATAAATATACTCACCCATATTGAGCAAATTGTTTTAAGATAGCTTATTAGAACGTGACCACAAGTAGCCTGATTACTGACTTCTTATGGCGTAATGAAGGGAGATAATGTGGCGGAAGCATGCCCTCACCGAATCCATATTACGCGTGTCATAGCCTGCGACTGGAGCGAGCGCTGCCAGCGTAGACACACGGCCACGAAGTCTCGAGTCACTGTTCACCTGCGCGAACGCAATTTTCGCACCCTTGAGTGAGAGACAGGAAGAAGATTTGTTGACCTCCTTGCCAATTCATTGCAACAAGATTGGACACGCCACACGTTGAACCCCCACCTGGAAATGTCCCACGTAGAAAATCTTGTCAACCTTCGTTTCGTTGATGATGAATTCAATGGATGCGGGAAGGTCATACATAGCCATTTCGTCCCAGGAAAACGTCCAGAATTTGTCGTTACTGGTATGCGGGTATGCATGCTTTTGGGAGTAGGTGCTACCTCGACTATTCCCCAACCACACATCGAAACCCGCGTCGGCAAGAATGAATCCCAAACTCTCGTTGGCCAGGTTATTGATCCAAGTGTGAGCGGAGTCGAGAAGGCCGTGTTGCAGAAGCACCACGTTTCTATTGCCACTCATTGATATCGGAGTTTTCGTGCGAATACGATGAAGGGTGAGGTAATAGCCGTCTCCAGTTTTAACAATGCATTCATTTCAATGTATTCATTCAATCTAAAACTGACTGTCGATCTTCCCCGAAGAGTTGTAAAACATTGAGAGAAGTGGTTAGCCTTCAGCTTCATACGGAGATTAATAAAGCTTGCTTAAGTGGGTAAGAATGGTGATGAACAATGAGATTAGAACCACTTTACTCTCCCAAAGCCAGGATTATGCCCAAGCTGCCCTGTCCTTGAGAATGCAAGGAGCATAAAGAAGGACTTCGCATTGTGCTATGTTATTTAATTTGGTAAGGTAAGCAATCGACAACGGTGCTCGTTTGGCAAAGTGTCTGTCTTGTTGCCATCTGATGCAGTCGTTCAAATGAGGGGATAGCTAGCCATTGTAGCGATTCCACACATGTTTCCCTTGTCTCTGGCCATCCAAATGTATCCCCTTTGTCCCCATTGCTCACCCCAACTATTCTTCACGATCCAGTACTTCTGTCGAGTCTTGTCAGCATCGTAACCAACCACCAACACGGCGTGATCCAGGTCATTCTCCGAGCAGTTGTTGTCCTGGTAGATGCCTTTCCTGTAAGAGAGAGGAAGCATTAAGTTAATCGTGCTAGCAGATAAATGAAGAATTTGCAGTTGTTGACTCACTTATAGAACATGAAACCCAACGAGCTGGCGTCGATGGCGACAGAAACAGGGCCAACTTTGGCAACGCTGAGTTTCAATTGGTCCTCACTCTTCTCCGGCACTTTGACGAATTTCGACACCTTGGTAATCACCTTGGAGCGATCGAACTCGCACATTCCATTCTATCACAACGTTAGAGTGACCAACATTAATGTAACTGATGGATAAGTGAAGGAGTATGATCGAGTAGTATTGATAGTAAATTCAGCATGCATGACTGGTATATGGGTTAGCAAATGACAGGTAGTCTGTGCACTGCTCGGTACCTATTGAGGTATTACGAGTTGGTAAACAATGCAATACAGCAGGCTTGAATTGTGTCTGACAGCACATTTTGCACAAGCGATGTTTACGGTCAGTCATTGTCAAGGCATTAAGGTGTGCCACACCAACAGAACACCAAGCTCAGTCCAAAGCTCTGTAGTGGCGTTCAGGTCATCACGAATGCCTCCAACTATTAAACAGTGAGCCAGTGGAAAACACTGGTGTAAATTTCACTTCTCTTTAACCAAATAATGGCATAGCACTTAATTCTTATTGGTATTCGTTGAAAGGTATGGCATTACAGTAACCAACTCTCCGGTCTTACGGTTAAGCTATATGAGGAAATAAGCTTAAATGACTGGGCAAACTGCAAAATGCGTAGCTGCTTATCGTTTAAAGGAAAATCCAAAATATAAACCAAATTCAGGGTGTTTCAATCTTTACCAAAAGTATACACTTAAAGACGCTGTGGCGAAGCGATTGGCAGGTTTGGTGGACAAGCATTATGCCCGAAGACTCTCAAATTGTCACATCACAGTCCTCCTCTCCACTAAACGCATTGATGTCTGGCTATACCCGCATACACCAAAACCTCAGACCCATTCGATCTCTTTAGCGGCACGAGTTTAAGTTGATAATCTCGAAAACGACTACTTTAGGCAGATGATAGAAATGACGCTTGACCTAACCCGTTGGCTACCGGTGTCGCGTATTTGTGACGTCCGGATTCCCCTACCAGAGTCTGAACGACACATGTATGTGACACATGTTCTTTGCCAGTGTGGAATAGCTACTAGGTGTCCAATCTGAGTGGTGGAGCTAAAGCAATAATGTAGACACGAGGGTTACTAGTGGTCTGGAAAGGGCTTCACACATCCTAGTTCTGAACAGGAGCGGAACAGGTCAGTCAGGGGCATTCAGTGGCGTATGAGAACAATGAAATATTTAGCTTACCCCTAGTTTAAATAATGCTTCGTTAGATCATTCTCCTCATCCCCCAAATGCAACAATCACTTGCCTTGGCTCAACACAAAGCATAAGCCAATTTCACCTACCATTGCAGTGTAGGGATAATCTCTTTCACTCTCCGCTCCATTTTGCATCCAATATTGGAAGGCATCATTCAT
>NW_020170463.1:3787-5992 GCF_000524195.1 Echinococcus granulosus | reverse complement strand
AATGAAGAAGTAATTGTTGATGAATATTCGCATTCGTAAATGCTCCTCACGTAATGTGGCATAGGTCTTGTTATTGGCCACCTTCCAGCCTCTCCAAATACTTTGAAGGAAAGGTGGACGAATGGCGAATGTGGAGGTGAGGAGAAGGAGAGTGAGGCAGAGCGAGCTGCGTCTGACCAGCATAGTGTAAGTAGGACAATGGGATGCAGGTGTGGGGGCCTACTACTTATATACATGCGAGTGTATACACAGTTAGCACGGACAAATTAATGATGCAACAGGCTCCTGTGTGACATGTTGTATATGAAAGAAGGCATGCGATGTAATGGGTGGTGCCGAGGTGGCATGAGTAAGAGCAATTTACAGCAGTTGTGGTGTGACGAAGGACTGCAGATTCATTAATTGTATACATGGTTGTGGCGCACGCAGCGGTAGATGACCGAGTGGGTATTAGTGTAGAGCAATTCAAGTCAGTGGTTAAAGGTCATTAGGGTAGATAGACTGCAAAAATAAGTTAAGATGAAAGGACATTGAAATTCATAAATTAAATCCTCCGACCGCTGAATGAATTTAACTAGTGCTAGTTAAATCCAATGATTGCCTTGGAAATTATCGAAGCCGAATAAATTGGGTGGACTTTCCCGGCCTCCCGATTCACAGTCACCGCATTAGAGAGACAGTTGTTGAGGAAATCGGTGTAATCAATCCTACCCCTAATGAACAAGCATCGCGATTCTGCAGTTTCGATACTACACTCGATCGTCAGAATGATGGCATGCATTACAGGGCGGGCAATCACATCACCGGCCTACTACGCCTCTCCTCCACCTTCCTCTCATCTCGTCTCGTCTCGTTTCGGCCCGAAGGATTGCCTTTCCACACACCCCAACATAATGCACATTCACACACACACCCACGCACGAACCAAAGAAAATGAGCACACTCGGTCACATCTCTCCATACACTTTGTGTTTTACTCGTTTTCACTGCCCTGCTAGGATCCACACTGCTCCCTTTCCCATGCAATTTGGTAAAACCACCTCTTAAGTCGGACCGACCGACCGAAGCCTCGACTGACTGTGCGAGAAAGCGTGTCACACAGTGTGCGTCACAGAGCGAACACATTCACGACCACCCTATGTTTGCATTTCACTGTGTGCCACTGCCTGTCATAGCTTCTGTATACTATGTCATTCGGCCCGGCCGCACATAAGCACGGCGCCACAAGAAGTAGACGGGTGTGGTGTTGGTAATGTCAACTGAGCTACACCTTCACTATGGTCATCCGATTTCGGTTGGGCAGTAAACAGGCACGAAATAAGTAGAAGACGAAGAGGGTGGCTGGAAGGGTGCAGGAGAAAGAATGGGAAAATGAGGGTGAGGGACAAAGTTGGGTAGGGAAGGAAGGATGAAATGAAGCGGGAAATGGATAATTGAAATCGGTGATGACTGTGGTAGTGGAGGTGATTTGGGTAGACCTGTGCAGATCGAAGGTTAGTTGGCACACTGCAGAGCAGTGGGAAGCGAGCAGTCTGTTGACACGTTAATGGGGTGGTCTGCAAGGCAAATGGAGGTAAGGCAAAAGTAGCGTGTGTGTGTGTGTGTGTTGGCTCTCTTGGGGTAGATGCGAGGGGACAGTGGAAGGTGTAGAAGGACGTCATGGCAGTGGCAGCTGACTTCCAGGAATGTGAAGCGTTCTCACGTTAGGACCTCACGAGGACATAAGTTAAGCCCAATCTTGGCAACCTAACCGTGACAATAAGACCCGTAGTCCAAGCGTTTGTCATTGTGAATCCTTGTCAGAGCACGAGATGATTGACTGGCCGAGCGCTGTCCCTCCTTCTCACCTCTTCTACCCCTTTAATCCCCTCTGCTGCTCTGCACCTATTCCTTCATCATATCTACCACAGTTGTCTGACCTCCTAATGGACGATTTGTGGATGAGGCCGATCCTCACAGTGTGCGTCAGCTATGATTAATAATAAGATGGCATACCCGGCATCTACAGGCTATAGGACCGCTACGATAGCATGCCTTTGTATATCTACAAATCCCAAGTCATCTATTTGTCCTTAGAACCCTTGTCACTCGCATACATGCATTCCTCATCAGTGGCATGATTTGGATGCCTGAAAGCCTTGATAGTTGCCCTTATAAATTTCCGATTCTGATAACATTCGCTCGGCCTCCCCTCTCCGAATGCAT
>NW_020170463.1:0-3687 GCF_000524195.1 Echinococcus granulosus | reverse complement strand
TTAACTGGTAGTTTGGTGCAGTGAGGTAGGTGGGGGGTGCCAGTTTTGTGGAAGACGGTTTTTGTATTTATCGGTTGTCTTTAATATCCGGTGGGTTGGCTGACTGGAAGAGCTCATTGGTCTGACGCTGCAGTCTCACCACTCGAACGATCAAACAGCTAGTCATCGGGATCACTGTGGAGTTAGCTAGGCCTGACAGTTGATGGTGTGTGGTTCTGTGTAGTCTGGCTGCAGCGTTGCTGAGCTCTGTAAATTCGTTAGCTTGTGGCTATGGGTTTGAGTGCAGGCGGATGCTGTTTAGGAGTTCCCACAGTGACTTATTGTCTCGTGCTATGGCGTCGTTTATTCACATTCACCGAGTAGGTCCACGGTTAAGGAATCTCTACTCTTCTGCCACATGGGATATTTGCCTGTTCCGCAGAGGAAATGGTGGCTCTTCACCCACTAGCACCTTTGTGTTGCCCCGGCTCTACCAAAGTACTAGAAATTGATGTTATTTCGACCAGTAAGCAGCTGAAAATGCCGTATACGGAGATTAGGTGTCGTGGTGGTAAATGGATACTAGGAAAAGCCTGGTGCCTTGTAAGTCGGGTTCGTTTCGGTGCCACTCATTCCTTGCGACCAGTGCGCCAAAAGCAATCTCTCAGTGAGTTGATCTAGATTACTGAGGGGGTTCCCCCAGCAAACTCGGATGAATTACAGCTTAGGGAGCTGCAGAACCATTGCATAATCTTATTGAGTCGCGTTATCGAGTTAAGACACTGACACCATTGCCTGTTACAAGGACAGTTTCCCAATTTAGGCCGTTAGTACGCCATCCCACGTGCTGACAGACCATCCGTCTTCCTTTGATACTGTCGGCATAACCACATGCTCCGGCACCCCGCCGGGATGAGGCGGTCTGACGACAGCATCAATGACCGGAAAGCATCTCTAGGTCGACATCAGCAGATTCTCCCTCAAAGATGCAGTGAGACACGTACGGTGAGCAGTGAAAAAGTCCCCGATATCATGGCTTCCGAGTCTCGCCATATCTAGACTTCTTATGATAGAGACAGGCACAGGGGTAGTATAGCCAAATTTCCTTTATTGCGTCTCACACCAACTAAAATAATGCCATAAGAAAATGATGACACTTATTGCCTCATGGATGTTTCGCGGAACCCCTTCCTCCCCGAGAAATGACGACAGTTGATGCCAAATTTGACGAGAAATATGTTAGCTTCATAAAAGATTCCAATGTTAACGACTAAACAAATTCATTTCCTGTGTTATCACATCCATCGCAATCTGACCTCACCCATAACTGATCCACGCTCTTCCCACATGACCTTTCCCATTGGATGTGGTGTGGTCCATTCACAACTTAATAACTCACTGCGCTTTTTCTTTACCTTCTCCCATTATCCTCTCTCCCCCTTCCACACTTCACCCCACCGCCCTCACAAGGAGATTTCCTCCTACATTACCTACTCCTCTCCTCGTCTACTTTCATCACTACCTTCATATTCCCACTTTAGTAAGTCAGCATGACATACTTTAATCATTCCAATTCCATTATGATGATTGCATTCTCTTCGCCAATGCATTTCTATCCACAATTCACTAGTCATGCAGCTAATCAGCCCATCAGACTGCAAAGCATTCAGGGGCCAGTGCTGTGCCAATGCCTCGTACTAAGATCACATCAATCCCCAGTGGTTTAGTGCAACCTCCGATTGAAACACGAAGTTATACTATTGACAGTTATTCAAACACTAAGACAGTACATAAGTAGGGAATGGAAATAGTGGAAGAGACAATCAATCCATCTGTCAGTCAGTCAGTCTTTCAGTTAGTCATTTAGCCGGGTAGAGAAATCATGAGACGATAAATCGGTTGGTCAATCAAGAATCAGACAGATTGGGATTGAGTAGAGCAGCAGGAAGAAAAGGGATATTGTAGACGCCTCCTCAGTCATTTGGACCACTAGAAGGGGAGAAAAGGAGGAAGATGAGGAGGTTGAAGTGAGTCCACGTGAGTGGAATAGGTGTAAGTAAAGTAAACAATAGGAAGGAAGGAATGAGGAAAGGAAAGAACGCATACCTACCGAAGGAAGTGGAAGAGTGGAGAGCTAGTAGTTAGTAGCTGGGAGAAGACATGTGCAGTAGATGAGATTTAAGCTCGATCTATCCACCCACCTACAAACTTACACCTGCACTCTTCAAATCGTCCATTCCCTCACCTACCTGTCTATACAGCTATCTGTGTGTCCATTTTGCGAACATGGACTAGCTGCATGTCATAGTAGCTGCAGGAGGCACGATATCACCACCCTCTTCATTCATTCATTCATTCATTCATTCATTCATGGATTCTCCCACTTATTCCCTTTCACTCAACATTGATTCACCTTCCCTCTCTCCTCTTCCCTAACTAGTAGGCTGGCCGACAGAATGTCAAGCTGGATGGCCGAGCGACCGACTGACTAACTGATAGATGTGGTTCCTCGTGTAGCGGTGAAAAAATTGCGTATGGCATAGGAGCACCACCTCACCAGAAAATCCCAAGGGATCAGATTTTGTAGTGCTTTTCCTCCAGCTCTGCCTTCACTACACCCATATCCATTAACCACATCCTCCACATCCGGCTCCGCTTCACATCCACATACATCTTCATCTTATTTTCTGTCGCAGCAAAGGTGGATGGTAGTTTGGTGTGCCAGCAGTGGAGACACTGTAGTTGGGGATGACGACGTGATGCTGACGGCAGTGTATCCTACCTGGGAGGCTGACAGCTGCCGCCTCCTCATCTACTTATCCATATCCGACCACCGTCTCTCAGCCAGATAATCGTCGTCATCAAACCGCACTCGATATCTTGAGTTATTCACACCACTACCCAAATGAATGCCACAGGTGGAGCCTGAGTGGGAGGGTGGGTGTAAATGCGGACGATTAGCAGTGAGTAGAAGAAGCAGAATGAAGGCAAAGATATGTAAGGAGAGAGAAGATGCCTACCAATGTCACCACCGGAATAGTGGGGCGAGAGTAGTGTTGGCTGTGAGGCGTAATCGGCAGAGGTCGTTCATGGGGAGGTATTGGACATCTGATGAGGACGCGGAGACAGAGGAGGTTGTGGAGGCTGAGGATGATAGGTGATTTACTGTGGCAACGGAGGAAGATGACACAACGGGTTAGGAGGGTTTCCAAGTAAGTGGTAGTTGTCGTCGCCTCAACATCAATGCTGGTGTTGGTGGAGACTGCAGATGTCGACTTTTGCTTGCCAATGTATTTAGAGAGAAACAGCGCTGAATGCCTGTATTCACTGCTATTGCTGCAAGTGATTGGTTGAGTTAGTGTGGAATCCACTTACGCATGAGCAGGTCCAGTGCTAGGAGGTGGTGTTAACGACCGTAGTGCTGGTGGTGAAGGGAAAGGAGAGTGGAGAATATGGAGGAGATGGGAAGAGATTAGCTATTGTATGGAGGCATAAATGTGACACATTTTGACTACTAATGAAAATCCCAGGGTGCCATAGTTTTTACACGTCAAGCATCACGACAAAAAGCTGGGGAAGATAACGCTTAGTATGAGTCAAATGCGATGTCAATAGTTCAGTTAAGGGTGAAAGACAACTTAGGTTGCCAGGTGTCACTAGAACCGGCTGTCACCACCCCAAGTCACCGAGTCGGAGTCACGGTCGTAT
>NW_020170464.1:365333-367319 GCF_000524195.1 Echinococcus granulosus | reverse complement strand
GGGGGCTGCCCCACGCGCATGCCAGCCTACAGCACCACAGGCAGCACAGCGCGCACAAGCACACCCCAACCGCCGGGCGCGTGCCGCCAAACCGCTGACCAACCATGCGCTGGGCGGACCCCTCAATGCACAGACCGCAAGCACAAACAACCAACTACCCGCGCACACACAGGGCGTAGAAGTGGCGGAAGAAGCACGAGGCGTCTGTCGTGGTAGATGGACACTGATGAAGTTGAGGAAGAATGCAAAATGGTTCCGTAGAATGTAACTCCATGTACATATTTGAGTTTTATTAAATAACAATGGTTAATAACTGTACGAACCGGTGTAGACCATTACTATGATTACAAGAAAGGCAGGCTTCCAATTACTTTATGTTTTGTAAATCCATGCACATTTAATAATAACAAACCGTTGCATTCACCTAGCAGTGGAATGAAAGCATTGCTTGCTGCATCGGAGTCAATGTCTGTGAAGATGTTGAAAATGTACCAATGACATGCCATGACAAAGAATATGCTAGGTCTGAAAAGACCTTTTTAAGGCAATTGACCAAGCGACCACAGTATGCGCACTCATATGTGCAAGCCAACTCTAAATGTTATTGGGCCTCGTCGGTCGGGTCCATACACGAAAACGATATGACAGTATGACGTAAAAAAGGCCAAAATTTCGTCAAATACACCATAAACCTGCTCGATTAACAATGATGGACAATAGGGGAAATATGCTTCAATTTTACAAATTTCCTGATAAGCGTAATCTTTTGAAATAGAAAAAATTGTGATGAACTTCAGCAGAGATTATTTGAGCTGACATTTTTGGATTAATTTCAATTTTCTCTCAAATTCATTAATTCCTGTCGTATTTTTCGATACAATAAAGCTACACCGCGGGCATGTTGTGTTTAAGCCTACATTCAGTCCTCGGGGGCTGCCCCACGCGCATGCCAGCCTACAGCACCACAGGCAGCACAGCGCGCACAAGCACACCCCAACCGCCGGGCGCGTGCCGCCAAACCGCTGACCAACCATGCGCTGGGCGGACCCCTCAATGCACAGACCGCAAGCACAAACAACCAACTACCCGCGCACACACAGGGCGTAGAAGTGGCGGAAGAAGCACGAGGCGTCTGTCGTGGTAGATGGACACTGATGAAGTTGAGGAAGAATGCAAAATGGTTCCGTAGAATGTAACTCCATGTACATATTTGAGTTTTATTAAATAACAATGGTTAATAACTGTACGAACCGGTGTAGACCATTACTATGATTACAAGAAAGGCAGGCTTCCAATTACTTTATGTTTTGTAAATCCATGCACATTTAATAATAACAAACCGTTGCATTCACCTAGCAGTGGAATGAAAGCATTGCTTGCTGCATCGGAGTCAATGTCTGTGAAGATGTTGAAAATGTACCAATGACATGCCATGACAAAGAATATGCTAGGTCTGAAAAGACCTTTTTAAGGCAATTGACCAAGCGACCACAGTATGCGCACTCATATGTGCAAGCCAACTCTAAATGTTATTGGGCCTCGTCGGTCGGGTCCATACACGAAAACGATATGACAGTATGACGTAAAAAAGGCCAAAATTTCGTCAAATACACCATAAACCTGCTCGATTAACAATGATGGACAATAGGGGAAATATGCTTCAATTTTACAAATTTCCTGATAAGCGTAATCTTTTGAAATAGAAAAAATTGTGATGAACTTCAGCAGAGATTATTTGAGCTGACATTTTTGGATTAATTTCAATTTTCTCTCAAATTCATTAATTCCTGTCGTATTTTTCGATACAATAAAGCTACACCGCGGGCATGTTGTGTTTAAGCCTACATTCAGTCCTCAGTCCTCTCTATCCGGTACACATTGCCCACCTGCCCACGCAAGGCTTGTAGCCACAAATTCCAAAATCATATCTACCAAATAACAAAAAAATAACAAATATTTTAGCTATTTTTTGTTAACCGGGTTTGC
>NW_020170464.1:362042-365233 GCF_000524195.1 Echinococcus granulosus | reverse complement strand
CTACAACCCACAGTGGATAATAGCACAATCTTTTTTAAAAATGTGCATAATGCAATTCAAAAGGAGGCATTTTACTTTGCGGTACTCAGTATAAGTAGTAAATGGACCAGTGACGTGTTGGCAGGAGATTGTTCAAGCTAGAGTATTAGTGGTAGAGAGCTATGCTCAGCAGTATATACATCGATGTAGCTGTTGAAGGGGATGTAGAGTGGGGCCTGCTGTAGAAGATGATGAAATCCCCTTGCTACTGTGCATTGAGCGAAATTGTGCTTCGATACCTATATTCTGAACTTGACATGGACAACAAAGCGATTTTGCATCAAAAACGTGGTATTAAGCAGGCAGGCGATTAAGAAGTACTAAGACTGTTGTTCAACACCTCTACCTCAAATTGGAAGCCTGCATATTAGAAATAGTATGCGCAACTCTACCATATAATGCCAAATTTTAGAAGAATGTGAGATTTGTGCTCCATCTGATTTGCTAACGATTCCGTCGCTCGTTAAAAAATCTGCACCGCCCATTATCTGACAAATAAATGCGAAGTATGGGGCACACGCGCAATACACTTTTGTAACTGTTTGGTTCATTTTACAGTTCAAAACTCCACAAGTCAATATTTTTCCTAGTTTGTGGAGATCGTGGGCTTTGTGCTCGATCCCACTGTATCTCAGATCGCTTGCTCCAATAGGAAATAACTACACTCGTCTATTTTCTGCCAAATAGGACCGGAACATGGCATTTGAGCCAGACACCATTTCTTCTCCATTCAGTTCGTATTACAGGACCAAACTCCACTCATCAATAATTTGTCTAATCTGGGAAGTGCGCAGGATTTATGCTCCATCCGATTTGATTCCACATCGTTCGCACTTAAACGGAAAAGCTACACTTGTCCACTTTCTATCAAATAGGATCAAAACCTATTATTTCTACGAGAGTTATTGTTTTCCGTTTGTCTGACAGCAACATAGTGGAAATGAGGAAAACTGAACTTATTCCTTTATCATACTTGCCTTGTAGAGTGCAATGAAATACTCACTACCTCTGCGATGCTTTACAATTTCATACCTTGTCGATAGTAGTTACTTCGTCTTCGAGGAATGCTTGTCTACTTCAACCAACGAGTTTGCCTAAAAATGTCTTATTGAGCAGCAGAAGCCCAGAACAAAACAAATAAACAAACAAAAAATTGGGTAAATTAAGAAAATAGGTAGTAATTCAAAGCATGAAATAATAGTAACCTAAAAACCTTTAGAAGCAAAGTCTAATTTGAGCTGTAAAACCTTGCGTTTTTGGCGAAAATTTTATGCATTCTCAATTTTAATTTTGTTATACTCTGTGCAGCTTTTGAATAATAAACGTTCTCATAATGTAACATGTATTTACTTGTGACGAAATCAACAGGATGCTTTGCTATCTGCCTCTATACCTCCCAGTCAGCTCATCTGCTTATTTATCTACCTACCTATTTATTTATCTATCTGGCTGTTATTGTTCTAGGAGACATCTCTTGCCAGTAAATGGACATTATGGTTGAATTCGCGCTATGCGAAGTCAAGAAAGGCAGGGTTGTCTCTAAAAGATGGTGGTCCAAATACGGACGGTGTAGATGTAGATCAGTGGATTGAGTGAAACAAGTAGAATTTGAGAGCGAGACTCGTAGATCTCCTATTTGCTGATCCTTATACTCTTATAACACCCAGGTTGATTTCACTTCAGTCTTTTTTAGGATAAGCAGATGGGAGAAGTAGGTAAAAGTAAGTAAGATTTTTCCCCCAAATCTTGTCTATTCGAGCTCTTTGGAATGCATTTAAAAGAGTCGCCTAGATTTTAATGATTTTCATCCCGTCATGGATAGCCGAAACCATTCAACTAAGTGGTTAAAATATTCACCTACGCAGGGAGCAATGCGTATAGCACTTAGCTGAGCATACTATTTATGAAGTAAGTTGGGCTAGCTCGTTGGAGTGCACTACAGCACAAAAAAATTATGATTACTATATCTATTGTCAAAGGTGCATTTCACTTTAAATAAAGCTGCTAGCTAATAAACCCACGGCTATCTGTTGAACTTGTAACATTTCTGTGTCATTGTCCGTAACTATTTAAATCAACAATGAGATTTTATGCAGGCAAATGAATGCGAAGTTCGCCTTATTGATTTGACTAAGCAGTGAGAGGTTAACTTTGCACATACAAATTCACCGCTTTTCGTGACTTATGTGTCTTATTTTTGTGGTGCCATTACATACTGTACAAAGTGAATGGTCAAGGCCTATTAAGTAGTCGGTCCTGAAAAAAGGTATTGAAGTAGCACAAATGTCACTAGAAACATACAAACTTTGCCGACCGAATAACGTTTCATCCCATTCAACTCAAACAATCCGCGCCATATGTCTGCAAGTCAGAAAAAACCAAGAAGAAAAAATAAAATAAGAGGTAGGGGAAAACCTACAAAGATGACATGAGGTTATGTGCTCTTCCAGTTCATCCAACGTGGGATAGTCTGCGTAGCATTCTGTGCAGTAAAGGCTCACCCTTGAATCATCCGTGTTTGGACTGCAACATATAACAGTGAAACATAAAGTTAGGAAGAGTTCACATTAGACGACAAAAATACGGCAGAGCATGTGAGCACATTAGACTCAGCCGGATCTAAAGGAAGCAAACTCACAAATATGTGCTTCAATGAAGTGACAGAGCATTGAGTCGAAGATTGGAAATCGCTTTTTGCACATATAGCACGACCTGTGATTCGAGGCTATTTTAAGTGTTAAATGAAGTGGTCATTTTACAGTTAACAAACGCGAGGACAAAAAGCAAGAATAGTGAACATATTTCGTAATTTTCCTTACCTCTTTGATGCAGTAACGCCAATCCGGTGGTCTACGCCAAGTTGAGCAAGTCGGACAATAACCATTTAGCATTACTGAAACGGCAAATATAGTTAAAATAAGATTTTGAAGTCGTGTTGCTGGATACAAAAGTGATATCACACCGTAGCTGACCAAAAAAACCAAGATCTGCATATTTTGACCACCTGTTGCGCAAAGCAGAATTTGGTCTGCTCCGTACTTTAATCAATGAACTGACGTGAAAGCCCTATGCACACATGTGCACACACAGACACATGCATACATATACATAGTTGTACAAATAGGGAGATGCATCTCAAAAAATGGAAGGCT
>NW_020170464.1:360334-361942 GCF_000524195.1 Echinococcus granulosus | reverse complement strand
CCTTCACACTGCAAGGTTTTTTTAAATTTGCTTCCATTCGACTAGATAAAATATTTGTAAGGAGAAAGTACAATAAAACAAACATTCCAGAGATGTCTATCAGTTTTTTCTTACTGAGGAGGAAATTGTTTTGCTCATTCGCAAAGAATTGGCACAAATCACAGGGTGAAGAATTTTCGTTACAAGGCCCTCAATATTTACGTTTGAATGAAGATGTGCGCGACTCCTACCGATGGCTCTGCGCTTGTTAGCTTTGATAAACACCTTGTGTTGAGAAAGGTTGCTTCATATGGAACGCAAATTTTTGATCCCTGACTATTCGTGACTATCTGTCCGTGATGCTAGTTGGATAGGTACGGCACGATATTCGAGTAATAAATCCACCTAATCAGGGAAAAGCTGCTCATCTGGATCTACATTACCACACTCTGATCGTCAATGAGGTGAGATTCGCCAGGCAGGACTAATTTGCTGGTAGCTAGAAACGGGTCCAAATATGAAAACTACTGCAGTGAATTGAGCTATTTTTTAGCAGAAAAGGTCTTTTAAACTGCAAAAGTGGATCTTATGCTCCAGTGATTATAATGCATTCTGGGTCTGCGAGCTATTACTGGGGAAATATTTTTTTGTGATAAACTAGACCTGTAATTATAGAAATGAGGCATTTTTCACGAATTTTGATCAGTGAAAACTTGGGGTCATAAAGTAGTAAAACCCCACCGCACCACACTACGACGAGTCAAGGTCACATTAAGATAAGTAATGTCTCCATTGTCAACCATCATCGAGAGCTACCAATAAAACCAAACTATATCACTGAAAAATACCCTCTCTGACAAGTGAAAATGTAGTCAGCTGTGTACTACCTTTTAGCTTGAAGAGACTAAGGGTTGTCGATCCGTTTTGACTAATCTTAGTCGCTTGACCGGAAAATTCGCTTGGTTAGTGCTAGAAACGCATTTCTGCTCCTTGAGTAACATAACACCTGGGAAGGTGACTGCTGCAATTTTCCTGTCTTATCATGACCACCGATCCGAAACCAGATGATTGGACACGCCAAGCTCTAACTCCCTCTTCGGTAACTCATCATCGACGTCAGGACCGTCTATCAACCCATGGGTTTATACGACGGCACTTTGCTACTCCATACTTTTCCTCCTATCAATATCATGTAATATTGCTCTCTGTTATCAAGTACAGCTAAATTTGCAGCAGTTTATGGGGAGGCCTTACCGTCTGAGTGGAAGCATTTCAAGAAGAAATATATCCGTTTTCTTTTCAAATGCTAACTTATAAAAATAGGAAATAATGTGTTACAAGGCTATACATAATACGAGATCATCCCATCTTGATCTCCAAGTGATGCACTCTGGTGCCGAGCACAAGAGCAAATGAGTTCTGGTGTCAAATCCCGACTAAATGAAGTGTTGGCACAGCTGATACCTCGTCACCGTAGACCACACGACACGCCACACGAGACATGTGCCACCGGTCGATTCCTACGCGCGTCACCCGGGAAGAATTCAATCCCAATTGCGCATGACATGTTTGAGGCACGAGGTCTTCTGGTCTTCATAGCAATCCTTCAGGCTGTCGTTTTCTCTGCAA
>NW_020170464.1:357930-360234 GCF_000524195.1 Echinococcus granulosus | reverse complement strand
CCATACGCCAGTAATTCATCTTCTCTAACATAAATGTACCTTATAGAAGACTCCGAGGACCCGAAGAGCTCCACGCGGCTCACTTGGCTTTGGTTATTTTTCACCCATTTCAAGAAAAGGAATCCCGTTCAGAAGACCAAAAAGACAATATAACCGTGGCGAAAAGTAAATAATTTAAAGAAAACGGACAAAATGTTGTAGATAGATTTTGATGACTAGTCGGTATTTCATTCGTCAAAACAAAGCATGGAAATCAGTGTGGGTGTGAAGAAATAATACGTAGTATCACAGGCGTCGCAGCAATTCAATTGATGTCAAATTCGACGGGGTAGTGATCGCTGACTTCTTTTGCATTTTATGAATATATGCATAAGATGACAACACAGCAAGCCATTTTTAAACCAAATACGCCACTTCATTATTCGATTTGGTACAAAAAATTAAGTTTTTTAATTTATTTTTGCCAAAATAACAGCACTCTATTTAACACCAAAAAATGCACTTTTAAAGGGAGTGCCTTAAGAAAAAATATTGTCTAAAACAATTCCTTAAAATCTCAAATAACTTTAAAAAACATCTTTTATTAGCACAAATTCGTTAATCTGCTAGTCGAAATTCCTTGGTTTGCAAGAAAATTAGTTTATGACTCAAACCGCCAGGAATGTCACACCACCTAGACGCCAGCCACTACTATGATAAGAGATTGATTTGTGGGAACTGGCAAGTTGGCTTTTGTAAGTTTGACATGTCTTCTTCATTTTCCATCAGATATCTAAACAATTGGTCCGGAAAGTGTGACGGAGTTAATGAAGTGTTATTTGACTGACGTTAATGATAACTTGCAATACTTTGGAGACTAAAATTTGGAAATCTGCGTGGGATTAAAGTGAGCTGCTTTAGTTCCCTACACTCGACTCTCACTTCAATTTATTTAGTTCTTTTATTCTTTTACGAGTTGGAAAGAGAACGATCTCGCAAAGCAGAGTCGTATGGCAGTGAACCGTTGAAATCTATGAAAAGTAGGGGAATAAAATTGATATCGCATTTTCGTACAATAAGAAGAGATATCTTGTAGCGCGGCTTGTGATTTTGATGATGGCGTTCCCAATGCACATTTTACAGCCATCTGCTTTCCAATCGGCCACATCAAACTGCCTGCCATTGATGTCCCCGTAGATGAGCAGGAGGTAAGGGGATGGCATTGTGATTTTCTACTTCTACCATTCGTGTTACCATTTCTGCTGATGCTTCAAGGCCAACCGCCATGCAGCTGACTCAGCTGTAAATAAATGAAGCTGCGCGGAGCCACAGCAAGAACGCATTCTTATGTTCTGTCCAGTTTACAACCACTTTGCTTCCATAATCGGATTGACGTGAGGAGGTAGGGAGTAAAATACTTGGATATTTCCCTCACACTTTTCGTCGTTGCGCTCCATTACCGTCAGCCATGCTGCTTGCTCTAATACTTGGCTCAACCTTTAACCCAAATGTTTGTGTTTGGATAAAGAAAGGAAGTCAGAAATAAATAAATTTATAAAAGAAGGAATAAAAAGGGTAATCAGTGAAATTTTCTGCTCTGCAACAGTCAGTACAAGTGAAATGTACCGTTCTGACATGAGGGCTAATTGATGACTCAAAAGCCACACCTACATTATAATATGACCAGGATGACAGCACACAATGATGAGTGGTGCCTGTGCCTAACATCAACCTGAAACTGTAAGGTGGCAGTGCTGCCAATGCGACCCACAGACTTGCTTTTACCTCACCCTCACCACATACCTAGTAAGTCAGGGTTATGGACAGCAAAACAATCAGATTGGTAGTCAATGGGCACATAGGCTATTTTAAAAGCAGAATAATGGAAAAGGGAATAAATGAAAGACATTTCAACCAAATCAGGAAAAGCCTATGCAGATACCTCACTGAATAGAGAGTGGAAATTCGTCCATGCCAACCGCTGCTCATAATGTCCTTGGTGTTGCTTGTACTTTTAGCATCGTTGGTGACATTTACGAAGCTCACGACAAGAAATTTAAAAAGTGGAGGACTCCAACGTAGCTTCTTCTGCTCCATAACACGCCAATCCACACGCCTTAGTCACACTATCTCGCTGAGGTGATGTAGTGAAAAGTGACCTCGCATTTTAGTGCATTGCGAGCAGATCAATACTTCAAACTAACCTGTCGATGGGGCGATATAAACAGCGCGTTGTGAATAAATTATCGCACAATGTGTTGTACGATTGGTCTAGTCTAGTCTACTCCAGTCCAGTCGAGATAAGTTGAGTCTGCCCAATTTTCT
>NW_020170464.1:348762-357830 GCF_000524195.1 Echinococcus granulosus | reverse complement strand
GAAGAATTGGAGCATTTAATGATAGGAGCTACAATGCAATGCATGTAACATGCTTGACAATATAATATTACGTTGTTTATCTTTAGTTACCAACACTGTGTAACCTTGTACCAAGCAACGGATTACAGTGCTGCTGCTTAATTTCAGCTGCAATTCCTTAAAGACCACTGGGGTCAGACATGGTGCGTCAGTATAAATTAGTCCTAGTTTCCTCATCCCGCTGGATGAATGAGGTGATGCATGAGCCAAAGATAGGTAGTGCAACTCCTGAGCATCCAATAGGAAAGTCGCCCTTAATGTGACACAACATTCTTCCAATTTCCCACTTTTATAACTTAGTCAAACCGCCCTTCCTTTAAACGGCGGATAGATGAGTCTAACTCTCTATTGAGTTGATTTAATAAATCTCCGTAGAGTGTGAGTTTCTTAAGCAATTATGTTTATCGTTTGATAGATCTTGGAACTCAGCAATCGCTGCTACAATGTGATTGTGAGAGTAACTTAGTAATTGCATATATACACAAAACGGGTCCACTCTAAGTTAATATACATGCGTACTACAATCAAATGCTCTTTAATTTATAGTGCAAACAATCGCATTTGAGTGCACTGACTATAATATATCCAAATCAAACTGAAATACCAGCTACAGATCAGATAAGTATACTCAAATACGATAATGCGCTTCAATGTGTTACAGCACAATCTGAAAAAGGTATGACTATTTGTTATAATGTTATTTGCCTTCCCATGTTAGTCCCAAGCACCTGCCAATGAGGTGAAAATGCAGAGTTTGTACCATTCTTGCACCAAGCTTACCCTATGAGATCCAAATTTTTCTAATTACACGCTATTGTAGAATTTCTGCAATGCAGCCTTATTGAAACCAACGCAATATTTCATATCCCGCTGCCTGGCTATTTTTGGAGCTAACAGTTCGATAGCTTATATTTACAAAAGGTTTGCCTAAGGTGAAACCAACTTTTCTAATTTTAATTGCGTATGACCTAAAAAGACACTAATGCATTGTTGATTTAAATAAATCAAAGTAATGTACACAATGCACACACTTACCTTACGAGTTGCTCGCAAAATTATGCAAACTAAAGAATTAGACTATGCACGGTAGGTTAAACATGTTTGGTTAATTTATTATTTTATCAAAGAATAGGTAAGGTCATATTCGTTTCCTTCTGAAGCACAGATGTTGTAGTGGTATTCAGTATACCTTACAAATAGACTGAAATAGCTCTGGTGGACTTTGACATAAGTAAGGACCTCTATTCCAATAGTTCGTTTCCCGAAATAACGTAAATGATCCTTTGTTTTCCAATCATTTTAGGCTGAAGCTTAAGTCACGTGAAGCTTCTTTTTCTGCCTATTTGGATTAATAAAAGTTGATAGTGCTCAGACTAGTTCAACACCATGACTATAATCTATTTTTTACTCGTGAGTTTTCCAGCTGTGATATGCAGGTCCCACCTCACCCAGAGGCTACTCCAGTAAATCAGTCTTACATCTTACTATTGTAGCTACAACCAAACCACTTCAGTAATTCTGCTAGGTACGGCAACGTAGGCCGAACTGCCAACCCCATTCATGGCAACAGTCTAAGTTCCATCGGCAAGTCGTCTGACTTGCACACGGAGGGTCAGTGTTTGATCAAGAAGAAGGGAAGCAAGCTTCGTGTTTAGACTCACTCAAGCTAAAGCAATTCCTTCGAGTCAAAGCTTCATCACAGAGTCACTGGCATCACCATTTAGGAAGGCATGGATGTGCACACGCTTGACAAGCAAGTAGGACGAATTGAGGAAGACACAAAAAATTAGGCACATTTACCTCAAAAAATGGAAAAGAGGTTTTTATTAGCAAAAAACAAATAAGTTCAACTGGATTGGTGAAAAGTCTGTTTCGCAAAACCACCTCCAAAATGAAATATCAGACAGAATCCAGCATCTATAGCAGCAGAGGAAGTATTCAACACACCCCGTCCATGTTGTTGGTAGTGAAGGCGAGAAAATCGATTGCTGCGACCTCACCATTACAGGATTGGTGAGATTTGATTGGGATGTCAAAACGCATATTGCGCTACTGAATAGCTTTAAAGCGAAACCTCGGCTCGGCTTAAAAACTATCACCAGAACTACGCATCACAGGGTAAATATGGCTGTTGCCACAATCTCGAAGGCTGTCGGCTGGTCAGAAAGCGTATCTGAAGGAGGTGAAGCTCCACTCACCTCTAGCTACTGTGTCGTGTTATCCTCTATAAGCCAATTTTGCACCTCTTCACCAAGGTTGCTCACCAAGCAGCCGACAAGTCTAAGTGACCTTTTAATTCACAGAAGATCTACCAGTGCCAAGTGCCAGCAAGTTTTATGTTTGTAGAGTAAGAGAAAGATTTTCGCGATTCCGCAATAGTGATTACCCTGTCTACCCCACTGCCTACAAAATCATCCAGTCCTCCACCTCACCAACTCCATAGATACATACCTGCCTGCAGAGTAACCCCTCCAGAATTCGCGTTAGCCACCCCTCTGCTGATAGGAATATCTGCCAGTCTGCCTCTCTCCTTTGGTAGATCTCTAGCCTCCTTTCTCTCCACAGCAATAGATCTCTACCTTTCTTCTAACTCCGTACCTTTCCAAAAAATTAGTTCCCTACTTATCTACCTTATTTAATCTTAAATTAATTAGCTTCTTACCTCAAAACCTGTCTAATTCTCCAATTAGCCATCTCTACAAAATTTTAGTAGTTTTTTTAACTACCCCAATTCCTCCCAAGTTTCCAAGACCTAGGGCAGAATCAAAGAGCGGGAAATCTTTTGAGAGGTTTCGTGCCTAAAAGAGATCATTTGGAATTAAGCCATGGTTGTAGCTAAGAGGCCATCTTACTCATGAACTACAGTTGCTAAAATTATCATAATCCGAGTCCCCTACCCAAAGATCTCAGCTCTTCTACGCTTTTCCTGTTTGTTCCAGCCGAAAATCCAGTTTCCCAATCACCAACCTCCAGTTGACCACCGCTTTCATGCCACTCCTAGCTTTCTGCTTCTCAACTTCACTAGATACTCACACACTGCAACCGTTGATCCCTGCCTCACTCACTGGTCCTCCAGGCACCTCTCTTAATATGTATAGTCTTCTATCTCTCAAACACTCTGCCTTGATCCCTGCCTGCCTCACTTCCCTTCCAGTTTCTCAGATACCTATCCATCAGCGGTCCTACTTCAAGTTTGCGTCATGATCAAGGCCACAACGCACCTTTCCCATAATCCACCATTCATAATGGTCCGCAATTCTGCAGAAAATTGTAGTTGCAAAGTAGGAAGGACTTCTCGCACCCGGCTCTTCGCACACTATCTAACAGGAAGCCATCGTCCGGACATTATCATAAGGGCTCAGTGTCTACAACTCCTTGAATTAAAAGACAGCACAGGATAGACAGTGCAGCCAATTACTCCTTAGCTGATTATTCCTAAGCTCCTACACCTTGCGCTCTTTGACGATTATCTAAATACACCAATAAAGAGGCCACGTAAGTGTCTTCTATCGGTCAGAAACACATCCACTCATAAATATCAGTTAACATAGCATAACAGAAATTATTCCTTGTAAGCCAGCATTCCGATTCTCCAAATTTCAAAAGTCTTTCAAAAACCAAGGAATTCCATTTTCTGACAATTTCAAGGAACGAAGATTGCGGACTAGAGCGGAATTCTTTGAGGCAAGCTGCCATCAGATTCGACTCCTGACAGAGACGAGTCAGGCGCAAACACTGCAAAGTCATGGTAGCCTAGTAGTTAGCTACGCTCAACCCAGACAAATCTAATTCGGAGGAATTGCTTTGAATGGACACCTACAGCAAAATGTAATGCTGTCATCTTGATCTCAAATTATGGATCTTCCGGAATTAGTCAAATCTGGTGTTCGATTAATGCATTCCTTATTATGCTTGTCATTCAGCCTCGACGAGTTTTTCAGTAAGTGGCTTTGCCCATTCTTAATCGCTAGGCCTATAAAACGACTTGTTTTCCCCATGTGACTGTGATGGCACAGCTATTATGTCACTATGACAAGGATGAGATGGATTGCATTTGGAGAGTTTAAGCAGGTGGGCACTTGGTAGTCGAGAACCTTAAATCAGCATTTCACTCCTACGGCCTACATTATACATGACTACATGGCCGTTTCGCCCTTTTGCTGCTTCAACTTTAATTTTTATATTTGAAACATGACTGAAAATAAGTTACGCAAATTTTCTTGAAGATTTTTTCACCAGAGTATCCCTCAATTTCAGCTAATTAGAGCTCAGCTTCTTGAAAGTGCTTTAATGTTGCAGTAGGTAAAAACAGATTAATTATTTTTTCCCTTCTCAGTTGTTTTTAGACCTGGCATGTTTTTTTGTAAATGGGACTTAGTCAAAAGTATTTCCGATAGGAGTGCCCTTTATTGTTACTTACTAACATCGCTATGCAAATATATGCCTTCCACACATGTTGAATTTGGCAAGTAAGTAAAGAAGTAAAGCAGAGCTGACTCGTAGTTATTGAGCAGTTTTTCCTGTGTTCCAGTAAATGGAATTCGCAGTGCATCTGAAATCTAGTCAGTGAATGCTAATGATGTTCATGTTAAATGCAGAAGAGAAGGAGGACACTGCAATGTTGACGTTGCATCCTATTAACTTGCACTAATCTTGAGTGGATGAGTTCGACCCCTAATGTCTTTGTGGCATACATACACAGAGAATTCATCAAAGGCGTATCACAGTATTTTTTACGATTCAAGTGAAAGACAGCGTGCACAACGCTAATGTACACCAGTACAAGGAATGAAGGAAGGCTAAGTAGACTCTGAATACACTATTAAAAAGGTGACAAAGATTGGTCAAATCAAAAAATGAGGTTTGGCTACACTGCATGAATTAAGCGTCCATCTACCCTAAGCTAACCTTACCCTCCCTTGATAAAGGTGCAAAATAAAGTATACCCACCACCGCTGCTTCACAACGCAGTTACCAAATCATTACAACGTCCTCCTGGCAAAAATAAAAATGATATGTATAAACGAAAGTATCCATTTCAAGCTCTGATGTCCATAAAAAGAAAAAAAAGCCACAACGTATCCCTTCAGATTAACTTACGATGCGGAATTCTTGTGGCCAACTTACCATCCTGGAGCAGTTGATCTCAAGCACCTACTAAGATCCTCGTTTTGGGAGAACTCAGAGAAAAACGATGGCCTAATGCCCATCACCTCACTGGGAATTTGCAAATCGACTCAGTTGCACGTACCCATAGTACAAATAACTGTCACATTAGCCCTTAAACAGTGTAAAAAAAATTTTAAATAGATCTATGTGGTTGCTAGAGATTGCTGCACTGGAAAGAGGAAGAGGAGCCGGCAAATGATGCAATCGAAAGGCAAAGGAGAAGATCGAATAGGTTTTGAATAGATAGGTCACAAGGTGTTCAGGGGCTTACAATCTTTGAGTAAAATGCACGTCTATAGGCCATCCTGCATAACTGTTTATTTCTCTATCATTGATTGCCTCCTTGTAAAGTGATCATGCAGTGCAATCCCTTTTATGTTAGCTTAGTTGTTAGCATGGTTGCCTTCCTGGCCCTCGATCCACACTTCCATTCGACTGTCATCACGCGCACCTGGGTCAGTTCTGCTAAGCTTATTACCCACGGGTTTCATTTATTCTAGCTAGCTCTCAGGCTTCCGTCACACTCATGTCAACCGAGAAAGCATAATGTCTTTCCTCAAACCATTTTTTGTAACCTACTGGTGTGGGTTTAGTTGTACAAGCGATTGAACGACTGAACTGAGACGTCACATTAACCACCATCTAATTTTGACCTAGCAACTCAAAGCACTTTCATTTGCTGACAGTGCACCCTTATGAAGTTAGTGCATTCCGAAAAAGTCATTTCTTATTTAATTTTGTGCGTTTACCCCTATCCTAACTGCCAAGTTGATATAAGTATTGTATTTCTTCTTCTTTTACTTATTTTTACATCACTATCGTCCTTATATCAGCCTTCCTTAAAGGTCATTTGAGGATTGCCAAAGTAAGGAAGCATGCATTTAATGTTGCATGAAAAGTGTAACTCCTTCACAAAAAGGATTGCTTATCTATCAACGTAGCCACTTAGAAAGGATAAGCACAACCGAATATACCGATTTTATTTAAGAACACAAGGATTAACTTACCTGAATGGATCATTTACGTAACAGAGTAAGAGATAATCTACTGCCGCATGGTCTAAAAAGCAGAATTTAAGAAAGTATGCGCATGATTCCAATTGGATTGCTCACAACATCATCGACTGAAAGATAGACACACCCCTCTTTTGTAATAAAAAACCCTTAATACTTGTAAAATTGGTGAGTGGTTGAAAGTTGGCAAAGAGATGGAGGTGACTCGTGAAGAATGAGGCATTACTTCTTAAAATGTCGTCTGCCACAGATAGAAATTATTACCACAATTACAAAACATCACATGGAGCATATTGTCACCTAACTCAACGGTAAGGGGGCAAAGCAGTCGTGTCGAGCTGGTGCCACAGCCTCTATCAAAGTGTGTTGTTCTGTAATGTATTATTCGCCCAGATATGCCACATCCAGATTAAAACAGACTGCCTACTTCGCCTTAAATGGGTTTAATAGCTACATATAAACGAGGTGATGCTAATAGTTACGATTATTTGCTTCATCTTTGGAGCAATCATGTATCTTCTCCAAAAGCACCCCCTAGCCCATCAGTTATGGTTTCGTGGTTGCCATACAACACAGGCCTTTCTGCATCACCAGACTACCGCTTTACCACTCCTCCAGTCGTAGAGATCAGAGGCTAATGCTTAGACCCAAAAGATTGCTAAGCTATGATGCTGATATCAAGTGCCATCGCCTAGAATCTTCTTCTAAATTTGATGCGTTGTTCCCAATCAGTAACGAATTACCAAAGAAAGAAATTATTCTTTGGTTGCAAATGGTGGGCCATAACCAATCACTTCTAGTCCGTCCAGCCCCCAAATCTAAGGACCGATGAGTGAACCCATCTCACCTCCTTCCCTTGCATCATCGTTAATGATCTAATTAAGTGGCGCTTTTGACCTACTGTATACTACGTTATGCTGCTCGATTAGTGTTTCTAAGTGCACTGATTACCGATTGATTCTACACTGGAAGGCAAATACTAGGATTATATTAACGCTGCACGAAAATCCATTGTCGAATGTGACGGAATGACCGATACTTTAACAAATTCAGCCATGTCGTGGATGAAGAAGTGATACCTCTCCCACAACTCCCACGGTTTTCTCTACTTTGCCGAAAAATTATGATGCTTGGGGTGGGTAAGGTCATTTAGATCACCTTTTTCCTTAAGACTTGTGAAAGTGTGATTTCGCAAAAGGATAGGAGCAGAATTGGACGAAGATGGTAGAGTAGAAGAGAAGAAAGTTAAAGCCAAAGGCCTAATGGATTGGGTAGCGCAGAGATAGCCTAAAAGTGATTGGCGTTGTCGTGTGTGCTTTGAGGCAGAAGCGTCATCCCGACAATCACCACCGTGATGACATCGCGGGTGAAGGCATACATAGGCTCGTCGCGGCCAAACCACATGGAGGTTAAGTTGTGGCAACACCTTTCTAAGTTCAGTATCAGCAATGTTTGCTAAGTTAGGCTGGAATTTAAGACTAACGAATGGAGGGTCATATTTTAAGCATTCTGCTCGGTAACTAAATGGTACACATTATTTTTAAGCATTCACCTTACAACTCTACACATTTTTATCAAATTTTTCGTAAACAAATACTAAATGACACCACGTAAGTATTAAAACATTGCCTGCCCTTATTTAAGGCACTTTCGTGTGAAGCATTTTATTGTCACTTTTACAGCAATTTGTTGATCGTAACGTGCATTTAACTTAACCTTTTTTGGTTTCGTACTTATTCCCGAAGTCATAACGTAAAATATGGTTTTAAAAGCATTTCAATAAAAATGACTATATCTATGTTCGAGTGGTAAATGAGTCCAGAAACAATAAAATTGTAATAAAGTTTTTTATTGAGATATATCATTTTGATATGCCATTCTCAAATTCAAGAAGCATGCACTATTTTGACAAAGTGCATATGATTTGATTTCCAGATCTTTAAAATGACAATTGTATTTTAACGAATTATCGTGAAGTTTTCAGACCGCAAACTTGTTGCCCTAGGGAATATACGTATCCAGTCTTTATTATTCCCTCTTATTCACGTTGGAATAGGAATAAATAACTATTTTCTAAGTCATATTTATAAATATCTTCAAACTTGTAATAGACCAGATCGCCACTAAAGGGCAATGTGACACATTGAGGATTACTGCCATCAGGCCTAAAGCTGTCACCCTGATGGGCGGCACAAACTCCCAGGGACACTGTTCAATCTTTCTGCATAATTTTACAAATTGACTTGTATGCGCTATTTTTATTTCTAGTTTTTGAATAAACTCTGTGTTCTTCCTATATTAAAGTGCCTTAACATTCTTTATAAAGAAAATAGCAATTTTTTCAAAGCAGGTCTTTGTGAATTTTTTTTGAATCACTTAAATTCACCGATGCTTAATCATTTGTGATTTGCCTTTGAAGTGGAGTTGCAATTGCTTAAGAGAAGCAGTTATGTTCTGGACCCGATTTACATTAGACGCCTATAGTGAGCAGCAGAGTTCATGAGTTTCATTTATTTAGCTTCTTGGCCATACCTTTTGATCTCTTTACGCTTGAATTAAATGATGTCGCATGCCATTTTATTTACTTGGTTTTTCGCAAAGGATTGGCCATTTAATCATGTGCGTTATGCTCTCAACGCCATATCAATAAAATAGAGCAATTTTCATTTGCGTTGAGGTTTCTGTTTTCAATAGTGAGCACTGCTCTCTTAAGAGCATTGCAAGAAGTGCTTTTCCATTAGTGGCGAGCTAACAATACTTGGCAACTTGGGTCTAAATAGTCTGCATCATACTACCAGGAAGTGTGGCAGAGTGCTACGTACTTCTGGTTGCACTCTCAGCCAAATA
>NW_020170464.1:346646-348662 GCF_000524195.1 Echinococcus granulosus | reverse complement strand
TTCAGGACTATGAACTCAGCGATGGCGTGAGCAATTAAAATAATAATAATAATCAAACCGACCATTGTTTGCCTCATTTTTCAAATAAAACTTGCTTCTTGCGTATACCATAGTATGGTTCTTTTGATTGGCTGAATGACTTCACGTAACTGGTCAGCCAATCGTCGTAATTCGCCTATGACCTGTGCTTTAATGCCTACGGCCCAAGTATAAGCCTTCTGGGAAAGCAATGCAAATAGTTTACTTGGAAATGCTAAGTTGTATGAAATGCAATTGCGTTGGTATATATCTGCCCGGAATGTTTACTATAGTAGTCTGGGTATAATGTTACCTTGGAGCACTGGCAGCTTTAATGCAAAACCGTAAATGTACAGTAGTGGGAAGACTGCAGCGTGACTTAGACGAAAATTTGAATAGGTAAGTGGCCCATCAAAGAGACACCTCAAGAAGTATGCAGGTGACTTAGGAAGTGGTTCAATTATTTTCAAATTCCCTTTTGCTAAATGGCGAAGTTGAATTAGCCAAGCCACGAAATGCCACTTTGCCAAAACCGAGAATTTAAAAAACAGCCGATGCCTCTATAAGTAAATGTTCAAAAAATGCCAGAAAATGAAGGTAGTAATAACAGAACTTATAACATTTGAGTCGCAATAGCAGTGAACTTCCAGACTGCCCTTCAGCACGCCTATCAGTGTGCGAGCTGTACAATCTACGCAGCGGAGAGGCGGGATGCAGTTAAATGGGGTAAGCCGATGTAGCCTAGTAGGCACCAGACTTCTCTGCTTCGTTTTGCTTCATTGTTCACTTAGGTGTGAAGGTTGCTCAATGCGATGTGAAGTGGCGGAAAGTATTGTGAGGAGAGCACCGCCTTCCTTATTCCTCACCTTATATTTGTGTGTGTCTTAAAAACATTAGAGTAAAGGGGTATATTGTGAATGATGCGGTATGCAGGACCAGTCTTTTCGTTACAATCGCGACGTGATTGCATTTGTTTTCCTTGAGTACTTGTCTGCACCGACTATGGGGATAATACTTTGGAATACTTTCTTGATGAATGCTACTTTTGTTCAAATTACTACCTCAATATTTCGAACAAAACATTTTATCGTACTAATAAAGTTACGTTCAGGGAAAAAAAGTGCTTTTTAGAAAAAGTTGGTTTTCAACATTTCGCGCCTTAGAATATGCACAATTGTTTGGACCTAGCAGTTTGTCTTAACTAATTTTTTTTTCAAAAAACTAGCATGCATCAAGCAGAACAATTGCCTGAGAGACCCGTTAACTTTGATTGCTAATGACAATGAATTTTAGGGAAAACTAAAAAATCTTGTGCCTTGTATTATATAAACCAGTTCCACTCGCATATCAAGTTATCAATCCTGATCACTGAAGAAAATCACGCTCCGTTTATTCCATTTTGATTGGTCAAGGCAGATTGAATTTAATCTGACGATCCCAGAGGTACTATGGATTCTCTAGGGGAAAAAAAATTCAGGTTCTCCCGTAAAAAGTCTCCCATCACTTTGAATGCATAATATCTTCACTCAAAGCCTTTTTGCGACACGCTGGTGTGAGGCCACTTATACTAGCTGTCGAACGAAAAAATTGGGACATTTTATTGTTCACAATCTGGTCGAAACTGTGCAGCTCAAAACGCTATGAATTACTCAAAAAGGTGATACTAAAAATTTGTTAAATTTTAGATTTTTCATTATTATTGACTTGTGCATGTGCCCACTTCGCTTAAGTCCACATTTGCTGTAATTAGTGCATCACCTCTACTTCTGCTTATTTGTACATTGTTACCATCTTTTAGTCAGCCTTCTTAAAAGGTCATTTGAAGAATGCCGAAATGAGGAATAATATCCGTTCCTGTGTATATGTGGATGCACATTCGTTTAATGTCTTATAGAAAGCTAGCCTCTTCAACAGGTAGGATCTCATATCTATCAGTGGAGCTACCTATAAATGTTAGTCAAACCCAAGTCTACTGATCTAATAAGAACGCAGGAATTC
>NW_020170464.1:344951-346546 GCF_000524195.1 Echinococcus granulosus | reverse complement strand
AATAAAATGGGTTGCTCGTTTATCTTGCATAGGTGGTACATTCAATGCATATCGTTTCCAATATCCACACCCTGATTCTCTTATTTACTATGTCATTTGTTTTTGTTATGCAGCCGATGGAGTTCGGATGCTCCCCTCATTTATTCGTTCCGCATGTTGCAGGCAGGTTCTATCAATTCGCACCTCGAGGCGAGGAACAAGCCCCTTTTTTCCTCACAGTCCTTAACCCACAAACAGCGCAAATGAAAAATCACGTCAACTTCTTTTGCAAAGCATTAAAATCATGCGATCGAAAATTTCTTCAAGTTTTACCCTGTCCATGCATTTATCACGTCACTCACCCACTTATTTACTCACCTGTTTCGTTGTTCATGTTCATGTTGTTCCCCTTAACTCATATGAGCTGGTCGGGATAAGTACCCACTCAGTCAAGCCCATCGTGGAGAAACTAAGGCACTTAAGCGACTTAATCGCGCAGGTTAATACTAACCGGTTGTGCATTTTAACTCACCCAGTTGATGTGTCAGTACATAAGGCAAGGTACGATTCTAACTGAAAAATTCAATTATCCGTAGGGTGCTAAAGTAGTTATTAGGAGATTTAATTTTAAATTTAATGGTGCATAGAGACTGATTCGCTTTCAGCAAACTGCAAGGAGTTTGAGTAAATTGCTAAATGGTCAGGGCAGGCATTATACCACTGTAGAACTACATCGCCTACGCGCATACATGCGTTTTATGTTCATATCAATTCTGCTTACATCTCAATTGCTCCGTGCATTTACACCCATGTGGAGGATAACAACTATCTGAATGCTTAAGAAAGCACACACTACGCTAAAACATAATCGAAAAAGTACAGGAGAGGTGAGCTGTAGGCAGAATTGATATGAACTGATCACCAAGCCACCGAGATCGTGGTCCACTTTTGTAAGTAGTAAGGATTATGTATAACTGACTTGTATTTGAGGCACTGTCCTGTTGCGTTCTGTGATACCAGGAAGATATCGGTCTGTCGGCAGGTGAGCAAGATACCATGCCGCGTACTCTTTGGGCTAGAATACAGAAAGTAGGAATCTCAAGCCCACATCCCCTCCTGCCAGGTGCCCCTATCTCGTACTTTGCAAAGAGACTATACGGACAATTGTGGAGACAACAGCTTTATCTACATAAGAATGTATAGATTGCGCGAATAGGTGGTTCCTCAATCAAGCCCTATATAGCTAAATAGAATTCTTGATGGACTGTGGATTGGCTTTGCAATTAGAATGAAGTGGTAATTAGGAATGGCTGCTAAATAGCACACCAAGCCTCTTATTACATGACGTTGGCTGCCAAGCATCATTCAGCCTCAGGCGGTGCCAAAGCCAGGTAATTGACTCAATGCAATGTACTGTGGAAATGAGTTCGATGAGACATTATCTTTGTTGAAATCAAAAGTCCTCCTGCTTCCATGCAAAGTTAATGAATACTGTCTTTGTATCGTGGCTGTTTTTTATGCAGAAATGGCGGTGTGATAGTCATTAAAGAAGGATTTCAAAGTAAAACGCTGCAAATGTTGTGGACAGACTTTGGTGACAGGAAAGTAGTGTGTGC
>NW_020170464.1:342564-344851 GCF_000524195.1 Echinococcus granulosus | reverse complement strand
GGAATCGAGAAGACCCAAACAAATGACCTCAATTGGTGTCATCATTGTAAATGCAATGGCTGGGGTGTCGTGATCAAATGCCCTGTCAAATGTACCTTTGCTGTGAATGTATTAAACTGTTTCTACGGATGCCATATTGAGTGTCGCCTTTGACTTTTTTGGTAGGGTTTCACTAGAGCTCTGGTTCTTTTTTGAATGATTCGTTTACTTGACCTCATTACCACTGGTGACTCGTCAAATATGCGCAAATAGATCATCTTGAATTCATTTAATGGGAAGTGTTGAGTCCGACCCTCAATATTGGAATCTTCGGCTTCACAACTGTTTGACTGAATGTTATTGCGCTAGCCTAATTCGGAACCTCGGCCTTTTAGTTGCTGTGCTTCGAATTTTCCCTACATGTCGTTCGTTGCGTCATTAGAGGATTGGTTTAGATGAGCTTTGATTCCTTACAACAGGTTATTTTGCGCCACCTCATGAAGCTTGTCTTCAGTATTTCGTGCTTGAAGGTTACAGTTCAAGCACTAATGACGAGGAATTGTAGAGACTTTAATGAAAGTGATGCCATTACTATCCATTGAAAGCTCTCCTACGATTCATTCTTGAATTGCATTTTGAAAACTGACGGAGGAGTTGATGAATGCTCGATATATTTACAACATATGAAAGCTGGTCTGCTGTTCTTGAGGCGGAATTATGGTGATTGTAGTGATGCCATCGAAATGGCGTGCTCAGTCCCCTTTTGGCTGTAGGCGGTCTTTTTTAATCCATCCTTTAAATTAGTGGCAGTGCCGCCGACATGCCTCCGCTTCAGGTTTGGACACAGATGCTCAGTTTGTTTCCCCTTCCCTGACCCACGCCCCAACCCCTTGGTCGCCATATCAACTGATCTTATTGCGGATCCTTGTGACGTCCAAATCGATGCATACGATGCATTTGCGGTGCACTAGTCATTTCTTCATTCTTCATGTCAGGCGGGGGTGAATGATTGCGAGGTGGCTACAAAAAGTGAGGAGAGTCTTCTAGAATCTACCTCGGGAAGAGATGCAGGTCTTTTCCCGCCTCGCAACCAGTCATCTGCAAATCTCACAGCTAGCTTACTTTGGTGACATCTCCTGCAAGGCTTTGCAATCGGGCGAATGGTAAGTGTTACTTTTCTGTTGGTCTGTTTATGTGTTGTCATCTAGATGCTTATATATTTCCCTGAATATTCATTTATATCTGTGCGTTTATTTGCCTCTAGGCGTTTATTCGTCTCCCGTCTATTTCCTACCTCCGCCTTCCACCTGCCTGACACGTGTGAGCAGGCAAATGCTAGATGGTGGAGTGAGGAGGCCTGATGACAGGCTTAGATGAAAATGAGCGCTGGAGAGGAAATGAGCTAGTGAACTGAAATTCTGGACGCCTAATGGGTGTAGTGGTGGAAAGTAGATAGCTGGTAAGGAACTGAAGCAGATGTGTATAAAACTGCGATATTTGGGGGTGAAACTCGGTAATAGGAGAGAAATAGGGGCTGTTTTGTGGAGAATTGGGATCTAGGACGATGATAGTTGGGAATGTGGTTTGAAACTGAGGTACGCAGTTGGATAATTGGGCTTTGGCTTGATGAGAATTGGAAAACTGGAAGAAAATGGGGAAGGTGATTAGGGAATTGGCGGGTGTCCACAGTAACTAGACATTTGGAGAGGGAATGAGGCAGTCAGAGAAATATGTTCTAGGGTAATGGGAACTAGATAACTAGGAGTAATTGAGGTAGAGATGAAAGTTCCAGGTCGAGCTATAAACGAAAGAACGGAGGTAGATTGGGAGAGGTTTTGATTCTGGAGTGATCTGAAATAGATATTTGGAGGGTAATTGGGGTAGATAGATGAATAAACAGGATCTAAGGCGTAGAGTAAGAAGCAAAGAAGGGCTGAGGCGGATAGGTAGAGGTAGATAGTGTAGTGTTTGGAAGGATGGAATTGGGGTAAGTAGGTAAAAAGGTTAGAGGAACTTCTTATTCGGAGAGAAGTTAAGGTGAGCATGCTTGGCCAAGGTCCCCGGACTGATCGGAACTAGAAATTAAAATGGAACTGAGGCTGGTACGTTGATAATTAGGTTTGTAAGTGGTGAACAATGAGTGACCAGAATGGGTCAGAGTGGATGTATATAGAATTACGTTCTGGAGTGATGAGCTCTAGATACTTGGAAAGGAACTGAGTCAGATAGGAAGCAGGGTTCTAAAGTGATGCGAACTAGGTAACCGGAGCGAATTTGGTTAGATATGTAGAGGGTTTAGTTCAGGCTT
>NW_020170464.1:340723-342464 GCF_000524195.1 Echinococcus granulosus | reverse complement strand
CACCTCCTCCTCGTCCTCACGACAGTTACGTTCCCCTTCCTTTTTTAGACCACCACTACCACTTGTCTGTTCCCCATGGACCGACCGACCGTTAACCATTATTCCATCAGCATGGAAGATGTTCCTCCTCTTCTTTTGCATGACTTCGCCTATTACTTAGGTAAGGAATATTTGTGTTTCACCACTTCCTCCTATGCCTTTCATCTCCTTTTCTTCGCATGTCCTCCCTTTTTATGTTTCACATCGAAACTACTTTCCATATTTATAAGTGTTTCTCATTGTTATTCTTTTCTCTCTATCCTCTTCCACTTATCTCTCCTTAGCTTCTTTTATTTATTCCTCCCTGTTTATCTCTGTGCTTTGCACTGTCGTCAACCCTTTCTCCTACTTACCTCTTTTTACTATGCCATGTCACTTATGCCCATTGTACGATGTATTTCCACTTTTTTTCCCAATTTCCTTCTTATTATAATTGCCGTGAGAGGAGCATTCCTCTGCTAGGTGGTCCGTTTTCTGCATCTACTGCACATCCCCAACCGCGGGGCAGGATGACATTGACAAGTGGACTTCTTTTTCCCCCATTCCTTTTCTAATTCTGGTAAATTTTCTTTTTCACTCAAGGATGTTTGTTCTTATCATAACTCAAACAAGTACCTCATCCCTGCATTCCGTTTAACCATATTACTACTATCCACTGGTAAATCATACTTCAAATGTGCAGTCAATGAGATGTAATTCCACTATGCTACCAGTGTCTGCAAGTTGAACGTTATCATATCTCCTCTCCAATTCAACTCAACTCATTCCTCCACTATTTGTCTGTCCAGTGGATGGATCAGCAGGTTGTGGCTTCCTGGTAGGATATTGTGGGTTCCTTCCTCTCCCACTACTTGGATTAGCCAGTCCACGCTTCCCAGTAGCAGTTGGTAGTAGCTGCATCAGTTACGCTGTGACATCGTTGACGCAATCAGTAGTGGCCTCCTCTCTCTCTCTCTCTGTGTGTGTGTGTGTGTGCGTGTGTTATCCATTCCGCCCTATCAAGTGCATTAACGATACTGACATGTTGTGTGTATGCGAGTGTGGGCGGTCGGTGATTAGGTAGCCAATTGGGAAATATGAACATCCTCCAGTGTATTACTATTATTACTATTATCATTGTTGTTGTGTTTGGTTGTGGTTGTTAGAGAGCGAGCCAGCAAGCGAGTATTCATCTCTCTTTCACTCATCCACTCCATCCATTCCATTTTGGCGTTCTTCAATTCCCTCAACATTCACTTCATTCAAAAACTCATCCACCCATTTACCCTTGTCTTTTTCTCTAATACCTCCATTCCTGTCCGCCACGCGTCTGTCTTTCATGTAGTTACCCATTATTGGTGACCCAGTTCCCTCATCATCATTATTATTATTATTTATCATCCATTCACTGCACACCTGTCTACCTTCCATCGACATATTCGCCCCCATCTTACTTTGTATTTCATTTACTTACTTGCCCATTTATTTACCTCTACCTCTACCGCCTCTGTCTTTATTTCAGAGCTAGGCAAGAGGCACTTTCCCACTACCTACCTACCTCAACGCAAATGCCAGCCAACGTAACTCCACAGTCGCCGAGTGGAATTAATTTTGCCTCCTCACTGGACTATTACTTACTTGTTTATCTGCCAAACAACAATATCGGCCCGTCCCTGTATAATGGCACTTTGTTAGAGATTTGCAGGAAGGTAAGACCTTGAAA
>NW_020170464.1:339544-340623 GCF_000524195.1 Echinococcus granulosus | reverse complement strand
TGCGGTAACATCAAGTCTAGAAGGCACTGTGACTAAAGGGGGAAGAGGGGAGCGGAGGCGAGGGGAGGGGGGAATACTCCGCCGCTTTGTGCGTGGTTGTGAGGCTTGTTAATTAATTATTTTCTCCCACCATAAATGGACAGACTGACTTTAAAAACACAAAAATGCACGATAATAACGATAATAACGGTGGAAAAGTACAATAATACCGCTAAGGGTGGTAAACAGTACGACTAAAGTGAGGGATAGGGAAAGGTGGAGGTAGGGAGAGCGTGAGAGAGGGAAGGAGGGAGGGATGACTGAGAGGTGAATCGACTCGATTTGATGTGCAAGTGACAGCCCCTACTAACCTATTATCAGTAGCAATGACGTTATTGGAGAGAGGCAAAGCTCACCAAAAACTCGCCGCCGTCACGGTTAAAATCAGTGCGAGAGGGGAGGGAAGGAAGGAAAGAAGAGGAGAGATGTCAAACAGCCAGTAGCTGTCAATTCTACTCCTCACCAATATGACGAAATGGAGGGTGAGTTCAATTCCACACGTTCATCTGCCTCCGGGACCCCATCATCATCATCATCTCACTAAACCAAGTATTAGCCGCACAGCAGAAATAGTAAATCTAGTAAACCGAAGGCTAATAACTACTACGACGACGACGACAACGATGAAGACTAAAGGGAGGGTGGGAAACAGCACGCCCGATCTGCTACACTGCTACCACTGCAGTAGTGGAAGGCACCAAGTCGTCGAGGCGATTCCTGTGTTGCCTACAAAGTAAACTTGATGGCAATACATCCCTACTGAAGATCACCGCATTTACGAGCATTTAGCAGACAATCATCCCACTAAGAGGCTTATTTTCATGGCAGCCAACGTACACACCTCGACGATGGTCTACCTACACGGCGAGTCCTAAACCACCGAGTCGGATTCACACAAACGTGTGTCCACCACACCGCATGCACATCCTTCATCAACAAAAGACTAACATTGGCACAAGCAAGGATGTGGCAAAATTGCCTAACGACGACAAAAAATGGCACAGGAACCACAATGCCAGGCAAATTGTGAGATGAATAAG
>NW_020170464.1:338293-339444 GCF_000524195.1 Echinococcus granulosus | reverse complement strand
AACAGGGGAGAGGAGGCGAGGGGAGGGGAGAATACTCTGCCGCTTTGTGCGTGGCTGTAAGGCTTGTAAATTAATAATTTTCTTCCGCCATAGATGGAAAGACTGACGTTAAAAACACAAAAATGCACGATAATAATGCCGTCGTAAATCCGCACGGTGGAAAGTACAATAATACCGCTAAGGGTGGTAAACAGTACGAATAAAGTGAGGGAGAGGGAGAGGTGGAGGTAGGGGGAGCGTGAGAGAGGGAAGCAGGGAGGGATGACTGAGAGGTGGGTCGACTCGATTTGGTGTGCGAGTGACATCCCCTACTAACATATTATCAGTAGCAATGACGTTATTGGAGAGAAGCAAAGCTCACCAAAACACTCGCCGCCGTCACGGTGGAAGTCAATGTGAGAGGAGAGGGAAGGAAGGAAAGAAGGGGAGAGATGTCAAACAGCCAGTAGCCGTCAAGTCTACCCCTAACCAATATGACTAAATGGAGGGTGAGTTCAATTCCACACGTTCATCTGCCTCCGGGACCCCATTATCATCATCTCATTAAACCAAGTATTAGCCGCACAGCAGAAATAGTAAATCTAGTAAACCGAAGACTAATAACTACTACGACGACGACAACGACAAAGACTAAAGGGAGGGTGAAAAACAACACGCCCGATCTGCTACACTACTATCACTGCAGTAGTAAAAGGCAACAAGTCGTCGAGCCGATTCGTGTGTTGCCTATAAAGTAACCATGATGGCAATACATCCCTACTGAAGAACACCGCATTTACGAGCATTTGGCAGACGATTATCCCACCAAGAGGCTTAAATTCATGGCAGCCAACGTACACACCTCGACGATGGTCTACCTACAAGGAGAGTCCTAAACCACCGAGTCGGATTCACACAAACGTGTGTCCACCATACTGTATGCACATCCGTCATCAACAAAATGACACTAGCACACAGAAGGAAGTGACAACAAATGCCTAACAATGACAAAAAATTGCACAGGAACCACAATGCCAAGCAAACCGTGAGATGAAGAAGAAGAATGAGAGGAGGAGGAGGAGAAGGAGGAGGAAGGCTTCCTTAAAATGAGTAAAGGCGTCAAAAGACGTAAAGTCGCGGATAACCTCCCAATCACAAGTGATTTCATCATT
>NW_020170464.1:336991-338193 GCF_000524195.1 Echinococcus granulosus | reverse complement strand
AAAAAAAAGCTTGTCTAGAGGCAAGGTTTATTTCTCCCTACGGACAGTCACGCTGACTGTGACGCAGATTGCTGTGCCACACTCCACTCTATCAACAACCAGTCCGCTTCATCCATCCATGGGTGACAGTATCACCCACACAAATTACACTAAACACTCCAACAAATGGTCCCACCCGTAACTACTACGCAAACACACACTACAACCCCTCGCACAATACCTTCCCCGATTCGATTAGCAAGGACAAGACTAGCAACGCAAGTAATAAACGCACGCACGAAAGCCAGTTATTCTTTTCAAGGAAAAGAAAAATGAAAACAAGAGACACAGTGTATTACGAAGGCCACTAAATTGAGTTAATTGTATGAGTAGGTGCCGATGAGCAAGGAATTAAACGAGCCACCATCTAATCTATGCCAGTGCTGAGTTAAATCACTTTAACGACCAACAGAGATAGCGGGAGAATTACATTGAAAACATATAACAGTGTAATGCTAATATATACATGCATATACGTACATATTTACACGCTTCGATCTTGGCGAGTTTTTCCATACATATATCCGCACTCTTCATCCATTGGCATTAACGTCTGCTCCTTTCCGTCCGCAATGTCACAAACGCAAGATTCACCGCGCCGCACTTTGTACAATTCCAACAGTTTCAGTGAACATTCATTGGCGAACACTGACTACCAATATGTACCTCGCCATCGCCACAGCCTCGACAATATACACATCCTTCGCACACTCACAGAGAAAATAGTGACTACACCACATTGTACACTTGGTTCCGCTTTCGGAGGTACAATTTCAGCTTCGTCTCCACACATCCAGCAGCTGCGCCAACAATCTCCGATTGGAGAAACATTGCGGCACCCGTGAAAACACAGTGAGATATGGAATAAGGGTCTGAATAATGACAGAAAAGTTAGTAGATGAACCTAGGAAGCACGTCAAAATCTCGTTTGTTAAAAAATACTTACCATCTCGGCCTGGGTTTGTTAAAATCACGATTGCTAAAGTTGTAGGAAACGTAATTCACTTCGTTGACAGAGAAGGAAGCACCCAAGTACGCCCGCCCTAGGCGCTGCACCTTTATTTGATACATTCTATAAAAAAGGATACTATAACAACTGGAATAAAGTCCATGTTACCATGTAATTGTGAAAAGATATTGGGAAGAAAGGCAATAGGGCCGCC
>NW_020170464.1:333165-336891 GCF_000524195.1 Echinococcus granulosus | reverse complement strand
GAATAAGGGAAGGAAGACTGCCGTAAAATGGGCTAAAGGCGTAAAAAGACGCAAATTCGCGGGTAACTTCCCCATCGCAAGTGATTCCATCATCCAAAGCGCTCAGTTGATACATCAGTGCCTACTGCATCAACTAGGCACTCCTATGACTTGGGAGGGAAAAAAACGCTTATCTAGAGGCAAGGTTTATTCTTCCCTACGGACAGTCACGCTGACTGTGACGCAGATTGCTGTGTCACACTCCACTCCATCAACACCCAGTCCACTTCATCCATCCATGGGTGACAGTATCACCCACACAAATTACACTAAACACTCCAACAACTGGTCTCACCCGTAAATACCACGCAAATACACACTACAACCTCTCGAACAATACCTTCCCCGAATCGGTTAGCTAGGACAAGAATAGCAACGCAAGCAATAAACGCACGCACGAAAGCCGGGTATTCTTTTCAAGGAAAAAAGGAAAACAAGAGACACAGTGTATTACGAAGACCACTAAATTCAGGTAATTGCATGAGTAGGTCCCGATGAGCAAGAAATTAAACCAGCCACCATCTAATATATGCCAGTGCTGAGTGAAATCACTTTAACAACCAACATAGATAGCGGGAGAATTACATTGAAAACATATAACATAGTGTAATGCTAATAATATACATGCATATACGTACATACATATACATACATAATTATACACTTCGATTTTGGTGAGTTTCTCCATACATGTATCCGCACTCTTCATTCATCGGCATTCACGCCTGATCCTTTCTGTCTGCAATGTCACAAACGCAAGATTCACCACGCCGCACTTTGTACGATTCCAACAGTTTCAGCAAACATTCATTGGCGAACACTGACTACCAATATGTACTTCTCCATCGCCACAGCCTCGACGATATACACATCCTTCGCACACTCACAGAGAAAAGAGTGACTACACCACATTGCACACTTGGTTCCGCTTTCCGAGGTACAATTTCAGCTTCGTCTCCACACATCCAGCAGCTGCGCCAACAATCTCCCACAGGAAAAACATCGCGGTACCCGTGAAAACAGTGAGATATGGAAAAACGATCTGAATAATGACAAACAAATTAGTAGATTAACCTAGGACACACGTCGACGTCTCGTTTGTTAAAAAATACTTACCATCTCGGCTTGGGTTTGTTAAAATCACGATTGCTAAAGTTGTAGGAAACGTAATTCACTTCGTTGACAGAAAAGAAAGCACCCAAGTGCGCTCGCCCTAGGCGATGCAGCTTTATTTGATACATTCTATAAAAAATGATACTATAACAATTGCAATAAAGTCAATGTTACCATGTAATTGTGAAAAGATATTGGGAAGAAAGGCAATAGGGCCGCCTCTGCTAAAACACGCAAACCAAGACAATTAGGACTCACAAAACAATACACTAACACACTAAATGAAGCAAATTGTTACCTGACAGAGGTACGGAGTGATATCAAAGCTTAATTCCCAGCTTATTGTCCTTCAAACATCTCTCGAAGTACACCAGACGAAACATCAGAAGCAGATATATTCCCGTCCACTTTAGTCTTCAAATGGCGGCTAAATAGAGTAAAGACGAAATTTTAACAGATTTTTGCTTCAAATCTACATTTTACCTCTGTCTAACTAAAACTGTCATACTAGTACGATGAACAAAAACTCACAGCACAGACGGACAATGTACAAAAACAACAACCAATAAGCTTAAGGCCAACAATATAAACAAACGAAAAAGTATGTCACAAAAATGGAAGAAAAAAAGGAATATACATCAAGTAAAATTAGGTCACAAAGATAAAAAAATTAAAATAAATAAGAGGATGGTAGGGAAGAGGCAATCAGGAAATTCGAACCTCGTCACCGGATAGTCCTCTCCCTTACCTAGTGACTGCGGCTCTCCTCCTTCTTGAATATTGTATTTTCCCCATCCATCTTGTCACCTTTAATAAAGATGTCTAAAGCAAATCGACCAAGCTTGTCTAGGGACGCTAGAAATAGGGAAGCGGAGACAGAGGAGTCTCGCTCCACAAATCCGCAAACGTAATAAAATAAAAAAGGCATATAAAAAAGCTATTTTAAATAAATGAAAAGGCTTAATATTACTACTGTCTAGTTATAAAAAGTAAGAAAAAAGGATTATTTCTATAAAGCAAATTAAAACGCTATTAAACAAAACAACATAAACTTCTAGGGATGAAGGAGGCACAGCGAAGGCAGCACCTCCAAATGGATCTTAAAAAGGAAAAGAAGAGAGTAGAGGATACAAATAAACGTGTACGCATACCTGAAGAAGGTCCACGCAATTCTACAACAGTTTACAAAAACAAAGGCTCTAAGCAGAAAATGACGCAAATTAGACGCTAGAAAACGACATATAGCGGCTACGGGACAGAGGTAAGGCCAAGGAAAGGTTACGGTTTTTGCAATAAAGGATCTCCCTGGTCGGGTTCCAGGCCAGTTCAAGGTCAGATGACGTCCCAGTGGGAGCGAGTGGGAGGAAAGTAGGCCAGGGAAGGGTCAGGTGACGTGGCAACGCGTACGACAATGGTGGGGTTTTTGTAGCGCTACCCCATCCAGGCGATCACAGGCGCGTCCCCCTAAAATAGGGGTGGCTTCGCTTCCCCCTGCCACCAATGCAGGGCTACGAGGCTACTCTGTAGACGAAAGAAGACATTATGCTCGGGCGGCACATGTATTGATGTATACATGGATGGATGAATGGGTGGGTGGGTGTAGAAGCACAGCACTGTCAGTACTATCCGTTAAGAGAGCTGACTACAGATAGGCAGACGGACGAACGGGGGAAGGACACCAGACGTCAATCACCAAGTACCTGTGCATTGGGGTGGGGCACAGATAGAAGCGATGTGAAGCGGGGAGGGAAGAAGAGGATGTGCAGTTCCATGGGTCCACACGCTGTCCGCGCCAAACACCTCAGCATCATCCATCATATGCCGCCTGCAGGACGAAGAGGAAGAAGCCACGACTCTCCTTCGATTCGCCTCATTAGCCAACATCACCCACTAATTAACTTCAACCGTGTTGTGCCAAAGTCGCGTACAACATCAACCTTCTGCAAGTCATTGGAAAAACAAACAAATCATGGAAAGACCTACGGATATGCTGTAAACGCGCGTCGCCACGTAAAATCACTCACATTGGGTATGTTACAACACAAGAGACACGGCAACTGATGGATTGCAAACCACTCTCACCTGAGTAATGTGCGAAGCAATTCCAAATGCGAGATGCGAATTTACTTTTCCTTCATAATACCTCCATGCTTGTCCGACAATGCTCCACTTGAAACGCACATTCTTGTTCAAGTAAGGGTCCAAAACGTCATTGTCCCACGTAAAGCCAGAAAATTTATTATATTTTGCCCTTTTTGAACAAGTGATGCCTTTCCGGCCGGAATTCTAGCATCATTAAAGTCAACAGTAAATCCAATAGCAACAAAATATCAAATCGAGCATTCACGGAATCGTTCATCTTACCAACTGAATGCAATTTTCTTCTCGTCCCATTACCAAAACGATGAAACAGCAGAACATTTTTTATGCTTTATTGCATTTAGTAATGTAAAATCAGTGTCTAAACGCCTTCATGCATCCGCATTTAATTCACCCATATTCGTACTTATTCTTCTGTATACGTAGTTGTACAGAAGCAGATATGCTATATATATATATATATATATGTAATAC
>NW_020170464.1:329346-333065 GCF_000524195.1 Echinococcus granulosus | reverse complement strand
CTATTACATATATATATATATATATATATATATAAGAGAGAGAGAGAGAGCTAAACCCCAACAAAAACATCGCATTCAGAAAATCATCTCCTTTCTGCAAAAAGAGCGCGAAAGCATTTAATGTTACAATATTATTTTAACTATATTGCCCAAATAGTTCGTTGTCACTTTTGTCACTACCATCATCCTACTCTTCCCTCAATGATTTCTTCCTATAATTTTCCACCTTCGTGAACTGCATCCACATTGCCTGCAGGGTCATTGCCCTTCTGTGTGAATAACTCTGTACGAATATCTTTTGGCATTTTGCTCAAAACACGCGTTGCAAGATGAGATGAATGCAAGGCTTAGCTTATTTCTCTACCTACGACAATTAGGCATGCAAGTTGCGAAGTCAATGAATGACGGAATTAATGAATGCGCATTCTTACACACGCAGTGCTCTATCTCTATTATTGGGATTCACGGAGAAGAGTGAATGTGGGTCATTGAATAGCATCTGTGTGTACTGAATTGACAAAACATGCGAGAAGATGACATCGGATGACTTGGTCTTATCCCTATGTGATGGAGTTAAATTCGACCATGGTAAAGTGAGTGGAAAAGTTCCCAATACAGGTTTAATTAGACCATGTATGGAGGTACTTTAGCAACACAATATCGCGTTAGCTTGATGCAACAGTGTACGATTGTGCTGCCAAGTAGCATGAATGGACGCTTTTTCGCATAGTTGTTTTGGCAGAAATACAATTAGCACCCAAGTGGAGAGCGAGGGTGAGAGTGCCAGAGAAGCATAACTTACTATCGAGCCTTTACGTGTCACCTCTACTGACTACTTATAAGTAAAAGGTGCACAATCACGGTGATATTGAACACCTACCTCTATCTCCATCTCGTGAATGCGAAACGACTTGGGACGTGTAATGTGGCGAGCAATCACAAACGACTGGTCTAAACCAATTTCATGGATAAGCTAGCGTTGCCCATTCCTGATCTGCAAGCACGCCTCTACCACACAAGTATTTGATGCCTTCCTCCAACATACCTTTTCGATCCGAGGGTCAGGAATTGTAGTAAAAATAGAGAAATACTTAAATTATTGTGTACAGAAGGATTATGAATCTACAGACTTGGCCAGACAATCGCCTTGCTGAGCGGAATCACAACCCATAGGGACTGAAGAGTCCTATTCTTATATTATTTGTGCAGATAATGATGCATCACTATACATAATGCTGCAATATAAATGCTACCCTCATTGTGGTTGTGATAATTTGGCGTCCCTGTCGCATTGGTCTGATTTAATATTAATCATCCCAATTCGCCGATTATGACGACGTAAATACAGCACCCCGAGACAGCAGTGAAGCCTGCCAAGACTCCCCTCAAGACGAGTGAAGATGTCATGCTCGGGGAGAATATCGGTGCATTCGACACACAGTAGGGCCTGGTGTCACTGGCATGGCCCGGAGGCCATTTCCACTCAGCAAAGCTTCTCAACGCCGAAGACCCAAGGCGACGTCTCTTCTGAAACTGAGTTATACAGACACCGCGTCACAGTTGGGTGCACTGACTGGCTTCATTCTAGTACTAGTTCCTCTTATCCACATTTCGTGCTCTTTTCAGCACCATCCGCAGCAAATGGACAGGACGCCTCTGACAGAGCCCCTGTCTGCATCACGCCACGGCTCCAACTGTGTAAAACTTCGCAGTTTGAACACCCCATATCTGCATAACGAAAGTACGCAGCATAAATAGATAATCTGTTTTTTCTCATCAAAAAAGAAGAAAGAGTAACGGTTAGATTTCAGTGATGGTGGGAGGTGGAGAGATGAGGCGAGAGATTGGGGAAGAAGTAGGTTTAGATACATAAACGTGCGCAAACACGCAACACAGATGCCAATACAGAATGGTTGGAGAGAAGGAAGACAGTGGGATGCAGCGAGGAAGTACTTTGTACACGAAATCACCCACTCTCTCCCTCCTCACAACGGGTGGCGGAAATGTGGCGGAGAGAAGGGGAAACCCAGAGGCATCCTCATTCCCCCATTCTGGTAGTGCGGTGGAGGCAACAGCTGCGGCGCAGGCTGCATAGACGGCGGAGGTAGTGATGGCGGTGGTGGCGAAACCAATGCTCCACCCTCCGGCATCACTCGTCGTCGTTTCAACGCCATCATCAATTCTGTTTCTTGTTGTTGTTGTTGCTGCTGCTGCCGCTGCTGATGCTGTTGGAAAAACTTGGCCACTGTTGCTGCATCCACGGGACGAGGCATTTCCTGATGTTGTAGCAGTTTTCGAGCCGATGACATCGCCAGTCCCGCCATGTGAGGCGGAGGTGACCGCGTCAAGTCGATCGCAATGGGGTGGGGGGGCGGCAGTGGTGCCACAGTACAACTACCACCAACACCACCTGCACCACCAGCACTACTACCACCACCTCCTAACGCCGTTCGCATGAAATGCTCGTAGTTAGGGAAGCGCGGCAGTGTTTGGTGGTGCGACAAGTGTGGATGCGGGTGCGGGTGTGGATGTGGGGGTGCGGGTCGTTCGCGTGGCTTCGGTTGAGGCAGAGTGGCACTTGGTTCCACGTACCACCAAGGGTTCGTCGATGGGTTCACCGGCTTCAGACCGTGTGTCTTGTCCATCATGATATGGTAGCAGATTCGAAGGTGCGCCGTCGCACCGCGATTTGACAGCTTCCAAATAGAAGAAAGGGTGATAAATGAGCAGCAAATTTGTGCTGGAGGCGAAGAAAATGAAGGCGACGACAACTCACCATCCCATCGATACGAAAGAGATCGCGAAAACGTGGCAATTGATGAAGTCGTCGATTCGCAGATGAGGGTGGTTGAGGCTGTGGTTGATGAATTGCAGTAGCGATAGCGACCGCAGAGCGTTGGTGTGCCCAGAAGTGTGGAAAACTCAAGAGTGACTGTGGAATCGCGGGTCTTGCACACGCGGATCGTTTCATACTGCCAACCCCGTCGTTTCCTCCGCCGGCCATGGAAGTCAGGTCGACTGCATCCACCACTGGCGTCGCTCTGCGAGCGTGTGCTGCACTGCTGGATGGTGCAACGGGTGAGGAATGGAGATGTGGGCCCTGTTTGTTTAGACAAAGGCGGCACAAAAAGCGTCAACTTTCGCCACCGACTGAGACACTGAAGCGCAGTTTAACAGAGATTGATTACATCCATTTGAAAAGCATGCCATAGCGAGAGCACTGTCAGTAAATACGTCTAAAAATGAGCATTGCCGTCTAGCACGTTCTCAATAAGTGGATAGCAACCGACAACGAAACACCGTTGACACAGGCAAGGTTTGGTGTTCAAACTACGTGCTTCAGAACGCCACTTCAATTGACTCTCTTTAATTAATTGCAAAATAAAAACAGAGCCAACCATCAAACTACGCAGTTCAAAAGTGCAAAAAGGACAAGGATATCAACTTGGAAGTTGTTTTATGCTCAACGCACCACCACGAGGTAGGGGAAATCTGAAGCAGGCGGTTGGAGACGCGGAAGATGATGGTGACCACCCCATAGAGTGGACAGATGCGGTGAATTTGGCATGAAGGGGTGATGCGATAGTGAGGAATGAGGGACAGGAGGAGCCGACGTGCCTGCGTTGGAGATGGGAGGTGCGGGAAGAAATTGTCCTGTCGAAAGCGATAGCGCTTGTCCTTGGAAGACTGCAGTAAAGGAAGGGCAAACAAACTGGTGG
>NW_020170464.1:326650-329246 GCF_000524195.1 Echinococcus granulosus | reverse complement strand
ATAGCGAAAGTGCGGTAGAAGAATCCTCAGCTATGGGGAGGTTGAAGAAAGCGATGACAAAAATGAATAAAATAAAAACGAGACACTACCGCAATGTGTGAAGTGGACACAGTGGAGTAGGTTCGAGGGAGGGAAGATGAGGAGGGAACTACTCACCGGGTGCTGTTGGCCGTATGCCAGCGGCAAGAGCGGCAGCAACACCAGTGGCGGTGGAGTTGAAGAAGACTGGTGAGTGAGACAACGGCGGCGGCGGTGGCGGTGGTGGCGGCGGCAGATGAATGGGCGTCGTCGTAGCAGCGGAAGTGGAGTTCACCGGAGTTGGAAAGTAAGTTGCAATGCTGGTGAGATTAGCAGTAGCGATGGTGGTAGTGGCGGTGGTGGTGGTGAGGGAACCACCACTGCCACCACAACCGACGACGGCGGCTGCGGCGGCTGCAAGAGCAGTAGCAGAAGCAGTGGGAGGTGTGAAAGGCAAGGGTGGATGTGGTGGCGGTGGAAACGCCTTATTGGTGGTCAAGGCGGCAGGTGGATGCATTGCGCCAGTTTGCGGTGCACCTGCACCAAGAGAATTCTGCTGAGAGTTGAAGGTGCTATAGAGATAAGAGGAAGTGTGTTAGCAAGGTGCGAATTCACTTGACTAGTAAGCAAAGGGATAGAAAAAGAAGTCTACTTTGACGAAAGACTGAGCGGTGGTGGGAGAGCAGGAGGAGGAGGAGGAGGAGGAGGAGGAGGAGGAGGAGGGGTGTGTGGTTGCTGCAGTTGTCGCAGCTGCTCTTGTTGCTGTTGCTGCTGCTGGTGGTGGTGGTAGAATGCCATGATCTGAACGACAGAAGGCAATCGGCCAACTTGTTCCGTAAAAACCCGGTCTGTAAAGAGGAGGTGAGTGAGTTGACGCATTTCTTCCTCTGCCATCCCAATCCCTCCCTTGTTCCAGGCCATTTCTCCACCTCGATTATTCGACAGACGCTCCAACCACTGTGCTGGTGTCAGCGGATGGCCATTCGGTCGCAGCTGTGGAGATTGCGGCACCTGGGGCGAATGGGCTTGTGATTGTTGTTGTTGTTGCTGCTGCTGCTGCTCTTGAGATGACTTCACCATTGACGACGACGCCTCCTCTCTCTCCTCCACTGCTGTCAGCGCCGCAATGCTAAACAGATCTCGTTTTGAGGCTAAAACAAGGCAAATCGTTGAATTACGTTGGAATGTAGATTTCTAGGGTAAAGGTTTCCAGCTACCTACCTGATGACGCAGTTGCAATGGTGGTGTTGTTTTTCGGCAACAGAACTGGGAATGTTTTGTCGGCGGAGAGCTAAACAAATGCAAGCAAGACTGCAATATATTTAACAACTCGAATGAATAATTTAGTGGGATGATTAAATAATGCTAAGAATACGGCAATTACGAGAGCTTGCACCTTCACGTGTGTAGCTAGTGGAGTTAAAAAGCAAACTCACCGCAGAACCAGCGTCTCCGTTGGAGATTCGGAGACCATTCGCCTTTGCTTCGCTGCGTTGCATACCCATTTGGTCGTCGTCACCGCCACTCTTCCTGCCGCTGCTCGCTGTCGATGTGGGCGAGGTGATGTCGATGTGCAGCGGCCCCAGACGTACGGCATCACCCTTGTTGCCACTACCCCTTGTACTACTGCTACCCTTGCCAGCGGTAACATCACCATCAAGTCCGTCGGCAGCAGCAGCAGCAGCAGCAGCAGTTGCAGTAGCACCGGCAGTAGTTGGATTGTGCTAAAAAGTGAAGAAGACGACGAAGGTGAGGTTTAAGGGAAACAAACTACCTTTGGCTCTATTTCAGACGACTAGTCAGTTGTCTGACGTGGTGGAGTTCCGGAGAAAAGGGAAAACATGCAAGAAGAAGTAGTGGAGTGTTTTGCGGACGCACAGTAAACTCATCACTAATAATGTGATGCAAAGACCGTGACTGTCTGATTTGTGTGCTATTGGCAATAAGGGTTACATCGCTGGCGGCGAAAGGCTGTGATTCCCCAGTCAAAAACCATCACCCCAAATGTGACAAAAGCAGGCAAACATTCACCAGCCGCCACCACCACCATAAAGCCAGGTGCACTGATTTTGTACTCTTACTACTTAAACGTGCGACCAAATTGTCCCTCCACCATATGCGTCCAAAATTATGATTGAGCTGCCATGATTGACAGATTTGAAGATGTAGCAAGCGATTGCAGATCGTGTGAAAATTGACAACACTGGTCAAGTTAGCCACACACACACATGACATGGCACGGCACGGCACACGTGTGATAGGGAGGAGGAGGGGGTTAGGTGGTGGACAGACAGTGCGAGAGAGAGAGAGAGAGAGACGGGGGTGAGGTACGGAGATCACGAAGCTGAGGCAATAAAACTCACACAGCAGGGGACACGCTTTATCAGAAGGGTTAATTGCCTCCAAGAGTTTGTCAAGTGCTGAGGTGTCGCCTTTGAGAAAAGTTGGAAAAACCCGCTACACATAAGTAAGCAAATCAGCCGTACAGGCAGTGCAGATTAATAGACGCCCAAGAGATGGTAGGTAGGGCGCGGAGCGACAATGACGAGAGAGAGAGAGAGAGAGAGCAAGAGAGAGA
>NW_020170464.1:319152-326550 GCF_000524195.1 Echinococcus granulosus | reverse complement strand
CCATTTTCATAAACCGTGGATGCATCGCATTACAAATTACGCACGAACATCACACACACACACACACACACACACACACATACATTTATATAGGCATACATATATATAGATGGGAGGGGTGGATAGAGGAAAGGGAAGGGGAACTCACACGTACGGGGTGTTCGACAGACTAGCTATATCTGGCTATGGAACGACCTCTCGGATGTGGCTGAAGCAGAAGTGTGCAAGTTACGTAGGTAGGCGTGAATGTCAACAGTGCTCGAGGCAGGTGAAGGGGTGGGCAGGCAGGCGGACAGGCAGGCAGGCGGACAGGCAGGCAGGCAGGCTTAATGTCACTCAAATGAATGGTCCGGAGGATGGAAAGCTCTCCATGATAGGCGATGGAAAGGCAGTTAGGTAGTCCTTCACAGCTTTCAGCAGGCAGCGCAAACGTCATTGCAGTGCAAACACAACAATGCCGACAACTTCAAAAATGGCTTTTTTTGCTGGTTTGCCAAAGCGCCATGGTCATCTTCCAAATTACAAAGTAGCCGGATGCGTAAAACCACATCACATGGTAGTTAAGTGCTTTTACGTGGGCGTTTCGACGGGTGCACAATTCCACGAAGTAGCTTACAGCCGTCTGTAATGCTGTGCCGTCTTCCAAAACGGTTAAGATTTTGCTGCATTTAGCACTTAGCTACCACTTTAATTACCTCTAGCATAAAAACGCAAAATGTAAGCCGTTGGAGTGGAGGAGAAGGGATGGAACGGAGAGGGAGAGACAGAGAGAGAACTCACCACAGTGCTCTTTCTGCCACGGCCCACGGAGGATCGAGGGGCGCAACGACGCTGACGGCCGAGGTTACTGTTCAGACCGGCGGTAGAGGCGGAGCGCGAGCTCGTCCGTCGACTCGGTGTCGCCTCCTTCTTGTCCGTCAATCGTGCATACAGCTAAGTGGGTGGACAAACACACAGGGTGGTGGCAGTGATGCAACGTATGTTGACAAAGAATGGCACAACAGTATCGCATGTCAATGAAGCTGTTATTTTGATGATGACCCAAGTAAGCCTACTGAGATTGGATTCATGATGTAGCTTTGTGAGGTACGGAATGAGTTTTGCTTAGGGATTTTTAAATCGCCCATTACCACACCCCGTGAATGCTAAATTAAAGTCATGTGCAAAAAAAACACTTCAGACATCATGATCACAATGGATTGACACTACCGCCTAGGGAGCGATAGAGAGAGAGGGAGTGGAAGAAAGGGAGGGTACCTTCACCACTGCAAAGCACACAGCCCGACCACGCAGTTTAAGGAAAAAAAATACTCAGAAATAAAAAAAGAAAAACAGAAATGTCCTTATGGGTGGATGTGCGAGGCGTACGCGCCTTTTACAATCCACTTGACGCACTCCAGCGACACCCTACCACCACCACCACCACTTGCTATCTCACCAAGCGGCTTTTTAAACGCACTAACATTTCCTGAAACCAACTAACGAAAGCGCAGCCATCAACAAAGTGGCGCAAAAGTGTGCAAAATTTGCTGGGAATAGGAGATCCACCAGCAACGCCCCCTGTCCTCTCCCCCTACCCACCGTTGTCAATGGCGGGTGCAGGAGAAAAGAAAACAGGCAGACCGACTACAGCAGACTGACAGTGCAGTTTCAACGACGCAGTGGGATGCTAAAAAAGTAGCCAACGCTACACTAAGTCCTGGGGATGAAGAGGCGGGAGGGGGTAGATAGGAGTCGACGGAGGGAGCAGCTCTTCTGCACCATGGCAACCGATAAAAACAAGGCAAAGCGCGACAACCTTGGCTATGGCGATGAGGAAGGGGAGAATCAACAACGCACCAACAGTCCGTCCGAAGGGGCATTCGGCACTGTTCGCGGAGGCGAGCGCAAGCCTTTGAGAAATGTTAATTTCAAGGCACTTCTCGCCTACATCAATCGCTTAGTCGTAAAAAAATGTCCACATGCTGCGAGCTTGTGCAAGGGAAAGTGCTACACAAATAGTTTAGTGCTCGACGCAGAGTAGAGCGTCTTTTGATGGAATAATCACGGTGGCCACAGCGGCGCCGTTGTTCGCCTTATCTGATGAATTGGTCGGGTGAAGAGGCCGACTAATTGGTCGGTGGGAGAGCTTGAAGATGGTAATTAGGGTTACAAACAATAATGGTGTATTCCAAATGAGAATGGCTACACACTTAGGTGGCTGATCACCACACCACTCCTCGTTCAACCAAATCTATTGTCTTTTTGCAATTTTCGTGTAAGTAACTCCTGTGCCGAAGTTATTATTTACCACGGTTTCTTCTCACGGGCAGTCGACGAAGCCGTTCGGAAGGATAGCAGAGGGAAAAAGCTCTCCAACCGCTACTGCTGACTTCGAAGGCAGGGTGCGATAATTAATCATTTCGGTAAGGCGAGATCGCTGTCCGGCAAACGCTTTGCCTCCTCCTCCGCCTCTGCCTGCCACCGCACTTTGATACCATCCAAGACTAAATGAATAGTAGGCTACTACTCCCTTTTAAGTATTCCTCTTCCACGGCAACGCCTTTGAAAGAATTTCTCGCCTCTCCACGACTCGGTGATCACGAGACACAAGTGTAGCCAAGGAGATTGCAACACTCATGCCACATTAAGTATCTGGCTGAATTTCGCAGAACTCATCAACAACAACAACAGGGGTGCTACACTTGAAGTGTGCACGATAGTGCCTCTGTGACCTCGTCGCTTTCCACTAATGTGCGTTACAAGTCTGCCTGAGATGAAAAAATTGGAGGAAGTAGCAAAGGAGGCAGCATTGTCGTACCAGCAATCCTACGCTCAAGGAGAACTGATAGACACTTCCTGCCTTTTGTGTCGGAATGACGGGAACACAGAAAAACTGGTTGAATTGGAAGTGCGCAAATGCAGTCAGAAATGAACAAGTGTTTGATTTCTCCACTCGCCGCCACTGGAGGGTGTAAGAGAATAATGAATGAGAAGCACGGTGGTTGTTCTGCCTGTCTGGGTGTTTGCATATCTCTCTCCACGTGTGTGCGTGTGTGTGTGGTCGCCTCATCCCCCATCCCCACCTCTCGTAAATAAACACACACACACACAGCCGCCATCTGATAATGGCATCACCCACCCACTTACCCGGCTAGCCATATAGTAGTGAGTGATTCCATTTGGTGGCGCTTATAATTTAGCAGTGCCACTGCAGCGGTTAAAAAGTTAACTCTCTTCTCTCTCTCTCTCTGTGTGTGTGTGTGTGGTGTGTTCATCTCTTCAACCTACATGTCAAAAGTCGGCAAGTACGCTATTGCAAGGACGGCGCGTTTTTATTGTGAAATGGTGCCTACAAACGCACCCACGTGTGCACGTGTCGCGCTAAGCACTAAAACACGGGCATTTTTGCCTTTCAAGTGTAAAATGAGGTTTCATTATCTTCAAAGCTGCCCCTATTACCTCCCGCCTCTTCCACTTTGCAATTTCGTACTCCGGTGAGAGGGAAGGCGGAGGCCTTAAAAAAAAGGGCGGAAAAATACTCTCGCCAGCACAAAACTGCCTTCCGTTCAACAGGGTTGAGCTGAGAGAGGCAGTTTGTGGAATGGGCAATATCCTTCCACCACCTGCCTAGAGGAGAGGAGATAACAGTTACCTCTCCCTCCTTAAAAAGAAGCACTGCTGGTGGTCGTGACGGTCAGAAATGATGCCTTCATTGAACATCACCAACGCTCATTCGACGTATAAAGGCAGGATGCCATGCCTCCCAGGCATGGCATTGAAACACCCACTTTGCATTGCATACACCAAATGTGCTCACAAAGACCACTTTACATTTGAGTGGCATAGCTGGGTAGATAGGACGGTTCTGGGTCGTCTACTGAACCACATCAAGGTACTTGTTAACATTAACTTGAAATAAAGAAGTAGTGGGTCAAAAGTAGCTTTCCAATGGCAAGTACTTTTCAATTTTACTAAAAAGTATTCTGAGCGATAGCTTGAAACCCGTGAGCTAAAACAGTAGAAAATCGGCTTCATTCAGCTTTGAGTACACATTGATCAAAGGAGTTTGGACTACGCCCAACATGACAGGAGTAGGTCTCGACAACACTTTCCCAAAGGCAAAAAAAATGAACCCCAGCATGTCCGAATGCGTGGAACAAATTCGTGTGCCTAGATAAGGCCCTGCGGGGCCTAACAGTCGCCTCAAGACATCACACAAACGCGCGCACACCATCCAGTTTTGTCCACCGGAGAGGGGAGGGGGGAGCGGAAAAACTCCCCTCCCTAGGGCGTGGGGAGGGGAAAGGCGTATTTCACGTTTTCGGATTAACAAGTGCGCAAGTGGGGCGATTTGCAATGGCTGACATTGGAACTGATAAACAAGAGCGATTCATTGTTCGATGGACCAGGGATTTGTTTGTCCAAAAAAAGGGGCAGGGGAAGGAAGGGTAAAGGCATTATAAAGGGGATACACCCCCACCACCACCACCACCCGCGTCATCACTACTGGTAAAGGTAACACGCACACATAATCACAATGGGTGGATAAACAATCGCCACAGTCTACGCTACACAATTTCTACTTTCTTTTCAGCAAAACCGGAGCAAACAAATGGGTCCACGAAAATGGTGTGCGAGTCCTCCCTGCACCGGATGCGCGGATACGTTTGTCAGGCAATGGTGCAAAGGTTGGTTGTATAAAAGGTAAATTGTTTCAGACCGTTGAAGAGGACACAAACACCCCCACAACTACCACCACAACTGCCACCACCACCACCACCACCTCCAACCGCCTCAACTGCAGCCTACTGCGTAAACGCCTAGATATGCTTGTAGAAACAAGAAGTAGAAAGACAATAATGCTTGTAGAGACAAGAAATTGCAGAGGTAAACACTTGTTCATTTTACACTTGTATGTGTGGTGACGGTTCTACTCCAAGTGGTGGTGATACGCAAACCAATGCATAGGAATGGAAATGGGCAGTGATTGAAGCCTGCACGTCCAACTTGAAGAGTAAAGGATGCAAGGGAACGAAGTGTGCGCCTTTGTAGTAGTTTTATGCAATAGGCGCCAATGCATGTAAAACTGGTGTTACGGAGCGCTTGGTGCACGGATGGATGGATGGATGGATGGATGGATGCGAATTTGGCACAAAAGCGCACGACAAAAATACGCCAAAAATGCATTTTGCACAACACGAAAACCACCAACTTCACGGATTACAATTAAGGGGCGTACTCATGGTTTCGGTAATTTGATGTGAAACTGGAGCATGTCGCTCCGTCGGAAAAAAAAATACCAAAACATCATTTAGAGAGTAACTAGCATAATTAGCTTTATTTACCAAGCCATAGGCCTTTCGTTGGGCAAAAAACTTAATTACGCGTGTACTTAGATAACAGGGCTTATGGGTACACAATTGCCACACCAAGGACCGCTGCGACACAGTGGAAGAGTACCAAGCAGTGCGAGCCCACACCCATGGGTAGGATCTTCAGCCACGAATGAATGAATGAATGAATGAGTCGACCGATCCGAATACTGGATCCTCCTCGCGCTAGTTATAACGGCTACCAGGGTAGTAGGAACACCCACGTACTGGAGCATGAGGCACTAATTTGTGTGCTGACACCAGCGCACACGGGGAGAAACAGACACACACACACACACACACACACGCAAGTATTGAAGCGTTAAAGAAGCAGCAGCAGTAGCATCAACAGTAAAGTGTGTGTTTATGCGCGCCACGGAGAGATGAATCAGCACCAGAGATGAATGCGTGTGAAGTGATATAGGGGGTAGGGTGGGGCGGGGTGGGAGGAGGAAGGGGTTGACCAGAGAGCAACGCCCTCCTTACTGATTGTGCTGCGATTTATGTACACACACACACACACACGTCTCAGCAGAGATCAAGGAAGCCAAAAACGGACGTCTTCTGGCTGATGCAAGTGACCACTCAAAAAGGCTGAGAGTGACAGGAAGGGAAGACGAAGAAGAGGAAGGTGGTTGTGAAACCCAACCGCACGCACACGCACACTGCCTCCCCTTCGCCGACCCTTCCGCCTGTCAGTGGATGTGCGTGTGTTTGCGCCAGCGCAATTGACCACGCAAATCTGACAGCGTCGTTTACTCCTTTCGCCTGTTTGCTTACTTGTTTGCCTCTGTACTCCTCTGGCGAAGTGAGAGAAAGTGATGCTTGATACACCAGTTGGCATAGCCACAGGGAACCACGGCTAAATTATTGCGATTTTCCGTGAAAACAGGATGCTTCAGTCCTAGTTGAAGAAAGGCAGCCTCCAACGAAGGGCAATTATGCCACCGTAACTATGATGGATGGTGTTGTCAACGGCGCGAGGCCAAACAGCCTTCACACTGAAAGAAGAAAGTCCTGACGAATTTGAAAGATCTACAAGCAAGCACGATTTGTTTTGAAGGGGAATTCGGACTAACGAGACAGCACAAAACAAACACCAAGCATTCCTTCTGACGCACTCTCAAGCTAATTGCCAACCACTTGAAATTTTGGGTACTGAAATTAGCAATTTTGCTACGATCCTTTGAGGGAGTGGGCATGTAAACTCAACGCTTAAGTGGGACACATGTGACTTATTTCGCTGATGCCGGTACAGAGAGAAGGCGTTGTTATCACCAACGTAGGTGACTAAAAAAAGAAACTTGAAGGACAGGCAATGGAATAGCCACAATGCGTGGCATTGGTGTAAGGCACGTAGATTAGAATCGGCGTTCTGCAGCGCACATGCGTCATAGTCAGCTCCTGTCTATTCCGTCGGAACAGTCCGACGACATTCCACCACTAGCCATAGAGAGGAGTGATGGTGACAACCCCATCCCCCCACCCCGTCCCAAAGCTCTCTCACATACTACCTCCCTCCAAATGAATGACTAACCTCAACCATCAGTAGGCACCCAAGTCACGACCCCGTGACACTAAAACGTGGTAATAAAGTTTGCCAGGGTGCAAAGAAAGCCTGCATTGAATAAAACGTGTGAAACAACTGAAAGAAAAAAGAATCAACAAGTTGCACTTCTATCAGAAGAGGACGTCGCATTCCTTTTTGTCCGAAAAAAAAATAAGATTAAAGCAGTGATTTCGAGGTATGTCGACGATTACTCATTTGAACGTACTCTAGAAGCTTTTCAGTGCATTGTCCGAAATCACCTCTACGAAAGTGCGAGGAACAGGGAAGGGACAATTACAAGAGGAAGAGAATGGAAGGTGCTTTCTGGCCTCCCCCTACATGCTCTCTCGATCCACGACAACACCAACAAGAGGCGAATTGAGAAGGGAGGGATGCAGGGGAGAACCTACTAGCAAGCTTAAACCTCGTGTGGGTGACCGAGATGGAGAGAGAGAGAGAGAGAGAGAGAGAGAGAGAGAGAGAGAGAGAGAGAGA
>NW_020170464.1:307068-319052 GCF_000524195.1 Echinococcus granulosus | reverse complement strand
GAGAGAGAGAGAGAGAGAGGGGACGACACAAGCCAGCGACGAGGCATACTAACCCGTGGCGCATGCGCATGTGTAGCAAAAGTGGCGTTTTGGTGTGTGTGTGTGTGTGCGTACACGCATCGCATGAATAAGTAAACAGGAAAACACACTACCGTAAGGGAAAGGGACTAGCTGCAGTGGAAGGAGAGAGGCAAGAACGCAATGCATGGTTGGGGCCAGCGCTCACAAAGTCGCACACACCTTCATGAGGGCGTAAATGCGAACACACACACATAATACAATGGTTTGAGACCACTTCAGTACAGCAAGTCAGGACACGTGTCTCTTGATGATGGTCGCAGACGTGAGAATATCAAGCAGATCTCCACGCCCCTTTGACTGATGCAAAAAGTTTTAGCAGCAATCCAACCTTACCGTTTGACAAATATAACTCTTCGAATAAATGCGTATCTCTGCCATCAGTTACTAAGTCACCTTTCCAATTCACGAGGTCAAAGGGTCGCCTCTGTGTGAATTAATAGCAAGAGCATTGAAATTGACCAGGTGGTGGGTGGGTAGGTGGGTCGAATGAAACAGGTGCGAAGTGAGCATTTCAAATGAAGTGTTTTTTTTCCCTGGTTGGCACAGCACGACTGGACAGGCAGGATGACATTTTTATCCGCCCGCGTGTGCAGAGATTTGCATGCAATAAACGCGTCGGGAAAAAAGAAGACGTAATGCGGCTAGCACTGTGACCGTGGCTACGTTTCCGTGCAAATGGGGAGGGAGGGAGGGGGAGAGGGGGAGAAGCAGGTGAAAATTTGACTCCACCGGGGCTCAGAATGGAAAAAAAAACAACTCAGATAGATCAAAACTGCATCAATTTGCCCGGGGAGAAGTTCGCCTTTGTGCACCCAAAAGGAGGGCGGTCATGACAAAGCCTCCTTTCAGTTGAGGTGCGACTTACTTAATCTAGGGCATTTCTACTTTGTACTTAGATTCCAATGCTATAAGAAATAGCCAGAGGAGGTAGAGGTCTTATTGGCAGTATGCAAAGCAAGTAATGCTGTCATATTCACATTGTTTTACTAAACAAAAATAGTAAAAAACAACCATTAACTCTGAATCACTACAAACGCCTGCATTAAACATATTCCAACATCAGCAACAATGCATGTGTTTGCAGGTTGCAATAAGTTGCATTGCCATAGTGACCAAACAATTGTAGGGATGATAAGGTGAAAATAAGCCTAATTACTAGGTTGATAATGAATTATTCACTGCCTGCCTGCCTGCCTGCCATGGGTACACGCATGCAGACAGACCGACGGAATGCGAGAGAGCGCCAAGTGTGAGATGAAGTAGAGGGGGCCATGTGAGGGGTGTGAATGCCTGCCTCAAATTTTCTGCAGAAAACCACACCTCCACAAGCAGCATTCACAAACGCCGGCTTTGCGTTTTCAACTCACTGTATTAAAACCACCACTTGTGCCCCCTCATCTAATTAGGTCATAATCCCAACAACGAAAAGACATCCAAATTTACGAGCATTTCATGCCCATTTGCCTACGAGATTGAGGACACGATAATTCCTCCCCTCCACGGTCATTAAGACGCACTAATAATCAACATGATGAAGGTGAATACGACGAAAAGGGAAAATGCATAACCTGTCAAGGGTATCTTGCAAACAAAGAGTTCCAAATGACCAATCAAAAAAGAATGCTTCATCGGACCTCATCATCAAAGCCCGCTATACTTGCACCATAAGCATACTTCACTTTGCCAAATAATGACCCTGTTGTTATAAAAAAGAAACAAGTAAACAGACCTCGAAAAAGAAGCGCGTGCGTGTGCAGTCATAGGAGTCACAACGGCGCATACTTCATAGAGGCGTGAGAAAATCTCCCCACAGAAGCAGTTGATGCCTCCTGGCTGCAGGCGTTTGTACAGACGCGCCAGGTTAAGCCGTGTATCCACGCGCACGCACACACACACACACACACACAAACGCATTAGGCAGCTGACTGACTGGCAAAAAGAACACCAATGTGGCGATAAATCATGGAGCACTGGAGCGAGGAGGAGGAGCAAGCATCGAAAGGGTATTATTCTCTGGGGTGAAACCGGCTCTTTACTAGTACGCACTACCTGCCGCAAGGCTGTATAGTGAAATGGAAACTCGACTGAACTTCCGTACAGCAGAGAAAGATGCACAACATCGAGGACCTGATTCAAGCTGACAAGAATCCACACGATCTTTTTATTACACCCACTGTCCACCCATGCTCAGGCCAATTGGTATGATGACTGGCACTCAAGTTGATGTGTTCTACCAGCGAAATATCGGTGACCTTTTTCACAAATAACCCTTTGCTTGCACAACATAAGAAACATCGAGATATGGACAGCAGATGGAGATGAAAAAGCTGCAGAAATAGCACCCGTTTGAGGCGGGGGTGGGCAGAGATCACTGCAGCACCTATCATTGAAACATGTGTCAATGACGGAAACAAGTGAACCTATTATATCGCCTGTAAGAACGCCGCAACTATCACTATTATTAAATAGATGACCAGATTTCCAACTTCAGCTAACATTGGGAAGGGAGGATCATCATTACTGTGAGCCAAAATTAACTAAAACATGCAAACACAGCGAGAGAAGCAGGTAATATCACCGACAAATCGCAGAGGCGAATCTTGATCTGATGGCTATGCACCACTTTTATTGCTTCGGAAAAGGGTGGCTCATATTGTGAGACAGAACAGGCGATTATGAAGAGGAACAACCGTCACAGGCAATCAGAAGCACTCGGAGTGGCCCACCCAGAAAACGCAAGCTTGAATGACACCAAGTAATAAAAAAATTATCAAGGTGACAAATCAAGTACAGATGCAGGATGGGCTTAAACGAGAAAGCGCAACACTAAATAACCAAATTTTGTGCAAGGAATTTCTACAGGGGACACGTGTGACAGACAATAATAGATTGATAAAGGATCATTCCCATAAAAAGCTTCAAGGAGTTATGGGTGATGGCAGTGACGATCTGACCGCCACTAACTGCTTAAGATTAGCCGAGTAAAATTGGTTACAAAAGAATACTATGGTATCTCTTACTATTTCAGGACAAAATCAGTAGATTATCCAATGCAGTAAATTATGACCTTGCAAATTGCCAAGCAGTCGTGTCATGATGACATGTGCCTGTTGCTGCCTCACGCCTCGATGCGCCTGTCACACACACACACACAGTGAAATGAGATTGTTTTTGCTGCTGCTGTCTGTAGCTGCGGTAGTGGTAGCACTGGCGTTCCCCCCCCCGCTAGTTAAGGAGCAAAAAATCCGCGAGCCTGCACAAAGAGACACGAGATAATCATGCTGACTGTTTGTATAGGAAAAGAAGCCTTTCTAGTTGGCCTTTCGAGCCATTGAGAGGAAAGCGACCTACAGTTGAAAGTGTTGACCCTAATATTATCACCGTTTTCCAAATAAAATAAACGCTTCTACTGGATATCACAGTCATAAGCAGACCGTTTAGGAGAGCATAATCTTGCGATCATTTCTAGTCAAGTACTCTTCAGTCGAGTGCAATGGCGTGGGTTAAGCATTTGAAAGGCCTAACGCAAAAAAGGTGGCAGCGAGTACTGAGGAATGCACAGAGGAAAAGTCGCTATTGCAGCTACTGGAGGGGGGGGGGGGAGGGAGGAGGTGGAGGAAGATTTCCCAATTTCAGAGAGGCGTAAACACACATGGCGACTTTGCGTGCGTGAGTGGGTATAGCAACTTCTCAGCCTAGCATACACACGCACGGATGTGTGAAGTAAACGTTCAAACGGGAAAAAAACAAGTCGCAACACATTACTGCGACGCCAATATTGCACCCGGAAACTGGTACTTGACGCAAAATATCAGGCAAAATATCACATCAATTTGACAATGTCTAAACGTTAATCAAGGTGCAACGTCAATCCCATTAAACCATGTTTTCAATTCCAGCCTTTGCGTCGTTTTCTAATAAAGCATAAGAGTGGCATAGGTGATGATAAAATGGAAGAGTTGACCACTCATCATTCATTATTGCAACTGGGGTGTTTGCTGCATAAGCATGCCTTTCAAAGGAGCAACAGTTTTTTCCTGGTCTTCATCACTCCGCTGACTAGGAGTAGAAATAACACAAAACTGGATTTAAATGCCATGAACCTCAGAATAAGCACATTTTGCGGATGATAAGTTGTGGTTTCTGCAACCCCTTAATGCACTTTGACATTTAAAAAGATACGCAAGGCATTAAAGACAGTGTTCACACTTATGAAGACACAGATGTGGCAAGTTGTGATGTTCTCACCTGAACACTAGGGAAAGAGATAGTCGTCCGGAAAAAGAGCATTCTTGGCTGGGAAAAAATTCGTCCCAAAATTATGCCCCTTATTAATTAAAGGGTAGGGCTAGTATGGGCTCTGAGAAATTAGAGACGTGGAACAGAAGTGGTACGCAAAAAATCAACGTCTCAAAAACAGCCAGCTAAACACGCGAAGAATGGTGTATAAGCTGTGCTTTCATGTCAAGTTGAAACAACTGGTGGGATGAGAGGTGAAGAGATTCAACTCCGTGGTATGCGCTCCAACGCCGACGCATTATGGAGGATTGAAGGTGTGGAAGACAAACAACCCACCTCAATCATAATCAACTAATCTGATAAAAATGTCATTCATTAAAAGTAAAGTGGAGGCGGTGGAAAGGGGCAATTTCGCGAATTGTGGTGCCCTACATCCTAAAAAATTATTTACCCGAGTAACCTTTACGCAATAAAAGGCATCAACAGCGACTCAAAGCATTTAAGATTGGCAAAAGCAGAAAATGTTAAAACTGATTCGACAAATTTTGATGATGAAGAATTGGATCTTTGGAGTTTAAACAGTGAACCCAAAGCCATATCCATACAATTCACCATCACGACTGCTCTGGGCTTCGAAATCATTCCTTTCGAGAGAGCTCGACTCAGCTTATGAGAACACTTACTTTGCATGGGTTGAAAACTGCCCCTGATCAAAATGGAAAATTGTACGATCACTAGGAGATAGTCTGGTTCGAGACAGATACATAAAAGGGGACTTTGTGTTTCAAGCAGAGTTCTGACTTAGTCGAAGAGGTAACAAGTCCTAGCATCAGCATGATGCTGTCCCTCTAACTACAGACCCGTGAATTCATCAGTCCATCCACCCATCCACTAACCCAACCCACTTCCTACATTAGCCACCTCCCCTTCCTCTTCCCCCCTCCGCCGTATTTCTCTCACTCTCACCCTCTGTCCCCGTGTGCGCGCACACAGCTGTTTATGGAAAAAGCAATGGGGACTGACTCACCTCGTCCAGTATGATGGAAGCCATGTGGGATAGCAAAAGCATCACACTAGAGGAGGAACAAAACGATCTCTTCCACGGTTTGCAACGGTGAAGCCTCAAAAGGGGTATCTGGAATGTATTCACTAACAAGCGGAGAGTACCAGGAGTTACCAGGACTCACCACTGCTGATGACATTAAATTGATGTAGCCAAACAATCTGTGCTAGTGGTCGTGACGATGTATTCAAGGATGTATGCAAAAGGCGGTATTACAGAGAAAACATCTTATTCCTTTTGTCAAAGGAAGTTACCGTGGGGAACAGTTGAAAGTGAAGAGGAGCCTTAAAATTTTTCAAGCCTACATGTGAAATATTTAAGATGGATGCAATAGAAATCAAGAATCACTGAAACTATAGAGGCACCAAAAAGTTGCAAGCAATAACCAATTGGTCAAAATGAAGCAAGCACATTAGCCTTAACGATAAAACACCATATACCCGAACTGCACATGAATTATGGGAATTGAAAAAGATGAAATGAATTTCGAGAAGTATTTAGCAGCAGGAAGATAAGCAAAATCATGATACGTACATTAGGCACCTAAGCTGTTTGTGAATGACACTTGAAAACATGAGAGCAGCTTGAAAAGGCCTACCCCCACAGGCGGTGATGAGAAAAGGTAGAGTAGCTTTCGCTTCAGAACCAAGTTAAACGGCACGAAAAGATCACAATTTTGAGAAATGATGAATCAAAGCGACACAGCAAACCATCTCAAATCAGTGCTGCCCACCCCCACCTCCTAAAAATTAGAGATTGCAAGTAGATAAGCGCTCGCACGCACGCACACGCACGCGCACGTACGCACGCACGAAAAAGCACACAGGATGATGTCGGTGCCTCTTTAAGCCACGCACTGTAAACGTCCCCCCCGGCCCCAACCTTGTTTTGGTTACTGCCTTCTGCATATTAAAAAACTAGTTGCCGAACCGCAACAAAGGCGGATGTAACTCACTATGAGGGGGAGAAGACAGGAGAGGTCAGTCTTCGGTCAATCATGTAAGTGATGAGGCAGCTGTGACACGTAATTAAGAGGAGCCCCTACGGGGGCTGTATGTTGCAGATAAGCGGGCTGACGGATGCAGTTTGCCGCACGTAATAAAAAGACGCCTCAAGGTGTGACTGGAATACTGGGTCATTAAGGGGGAAACAAAACTCATGCTTGTCAGCTTGCACTGACCGCCCAAAGAGGACTCAGAAGATAGAGACAGCGCGCAAGTTGTCATACACACAGGTATTTCGTCCACTATGAACGCACAAGACGCATAGCGTCCATGCCGTGAAGTTAACGGTAAGACACAACAAAATACCATGTTGGGTCTTTATGGGGGTGTGTAAGAGCAGAAACGTTTAAATTTTGGTCTCATGGAAGAGATTCACTACTTGATTCCACAATATCGAAGGCCAAACGCATGGGGATAATAGTGAGATTCTAACATGACTCAAACGGTTATACTCATTCTCACGATGACAGTTGGTCTTTGGCGGAAAAAAACCGCCACGTTTGAACAAAATAAAACTCCCACTCATTTAATAAGGGTATTGGAGAGAAGGGTGGGTTACCTCAACGAACCTGTTTACCAATCCTGCCAGAAAACGGTTTTGCCAGATACTTTAAGGGCAAGAGAGTGGGTAAAGAGTTACAAATGTCACCAGCCGTGGGTGTTAATTTATCGAAGTCATCTGATGACCACCATTGAAATGCATAAAAAAGATCTTTACTAACTCAATCTTAAAGAAGGACAAACGGTAATAAAATTGCAGAATTTTCTGCGACCCATGTCATAAAAGGGGAATATCAATATTAATGTTTGTTGTGCAATTATACAAGAAACTTAAGAATAAATAGGAAGCGAATTTCCACGAATGCTATACTCTAGACTTATACTCTTCAAGAAGACGTACAAAAAACAGCTAAATATAAAGACAATCTAAGTTCAAAAAAACCGACCTCCATTTCCGATGACGTATTGAAAGCCATAATGGAGAAACCCTCGATGATAGATTCCTCAAACGGCGGAAGATCAACATCCAGTGCCTTATTTTTCACCAATTTTGGTGATTCCGAGGAACTGTCTGGTACTTCAGAAGACGTGGAAGCGCTTTTATGCAGCTTCGTAGATTTGCTGAGGTTGGTCGACTGATCATTGATTGGACTATTAGTACCTCTCCCTGGGCTTATGGATACCTCAGAAACAACAGATTTAGGTTCACCACGTTTGTCTTTGTGAAGGGACTCATATTGGTCGACATTAAATCCATTTCGAATTCGAAGCTTCCTGATTTCAACAGAGGACAGAACATCAGTGGTTGAGTCTGATAACGTCCCAGTCTCATCAATATTGGGGGGTGACTTCGCATCATTTGCAGGAGAATCGCTTCCACTACGAACAGAAACATGGAGCGAACTGCTGTCGTCGCTTAAATCCATATCACTCCTACAGCTCTGGCTCCGAACAAGTGAGACCTTGGAGCGTTTACTTCGAGATTTAGGACGATTCATGGCAAAAACATCCTCAAAGCGACAATTATAATGAAATAACTGTTGTTGAATGGCGAATTCTTAAATTTATCCCTTATCTAGACACTGAGCATAACTCAGCAGCGATCCCCAAAACACGAAAATAAAACACTGAAACGGGCAGCTCGTAAAACGCGCTTCTTTGCAGGCTCGACAAAAAAAATTTTAATATACATAAATCATTCAATATTGTCCTACATGCACAATTAAAAAGGCAAGTTTTTAGTATTTACGTTAGTTTACAAAATTTAAAATGTAAATTTGCCCAAATAGGCGGTTTGATTTAACTCTCAATATTTAATCGCTTAATATTTTCAGTTATAATAATTTGCCAAAGCTGACGTTTTTAAAAGCTGTTTTACTTTTTTATTGAAATTACTTAAAATGTTTTAACCAAAATATGCTGCTATTAGGGAAATTTTAGGCATTCATTTGCTCCGGAAACTAGTTTATTATGCAATTGTGTTTGAATAAATTGTAATTCAGTTATGATCTAGGTTCACGTCTCATCAATTTCCTGTTTTTTGCTTTTTTAAGCCTACTAACTAAGTTACGCCCGGCTTACAAAACCAGATTCCCTTATTAATACTGCCACTATTATATATATCTATAAAGTTGGATGGGTTTCCTCACAGCATTTTACCCATTTAACATAATACCCAAATTTTGTTTTCTAAGTAGGATGCCAATTTTTATAGTACCTAATAGTAAAAATACCCTTTTTGTAATCTTTGACTCAAAGTACTTGCTTCTAATATGTCTTGGTCGGTAGGGGAGTTTAAGGCATTATTCCTCATTCACACTAGTTTTTTCATGAGATTTCCATCATTATTTGAGATAATAACAATCATTTAATAAGTAATTAAATGGAAAGGTGATCTATGCTGCAACACATTACATGTCCCTGTCCACTCTCATTCAGTTTAATTCATGTCTCATGGGTTAATTCAACCTTATTCAATATTCCTACACTGCCCGACTCCTTTTTATACTTTACTAAAAAAAGCAGCTAAAAATGTCAGCATACTTAAAATTAATTTGATAGCACAAAATTTAGTAGACACGTATGTTTGCTGGATTCCACAATTTCACACGCCAATGAAAGTTATTCGTGAAAAATTCTCTCCCGTCTTGCGTTGTTTCCACTATTCACAAATGAAGATCATCGAGACCAGTTGACGCAATATGATCTGATAGAAAGAGGGAGGATGGTCAGCATAAATCCTCACTATGGGCCCAAGCTTGATGAAGAGGTTCCGTGGATGTGGGCGGCTGTGAATCCATTAAATGTGTTAGCTCATGCTGGTACTCGCCTGGCATAGAGCATTCCGATTCTATCGGTCAAAATAGGGTGTCATTAGTCCACGACTTATCACCGGAAAATGGTATAATTAGTTTTAGGGCAAAATTGAAATCCAGTTACAATAGTGAATGAATCTGATTTTAGCATTGGCTTGTTAACAATAAAACAACGACACAAAGTAAATGTAATTATTAAGTTGTTAGTTCAAAGCTCGATTTTGGTAAAAAATCCACTTGGGTGCTCTGCCATTGTACCTTTGCCGGGAACATTGGCCTCCGAAACACGGCAGTAGCCCCAAGCTCTACTGATATTGAATAGACATACTCTACCTAAGTATTATGGCTTCTTTTGTTCCTTCAGGGAAGTCTCAGAGCGCTACAATACGAATGAGCACTATGTTCAAAATCCTGGGGATACAGAACACTTATAGGAGCAGTTAATTCCTTTTTCTTTATTTCCTCATTTACTATCTGGGATCAATGCTCACCAAATAGTGATGTGATTGTTTCGGGTGGGGAAGCAAATGGAGCAGACCACTTGTTATTCCGGTTGGAGAGCCAAAGCTGTATGCGAGTTTCAGGCGAGCACAAACTGGTAGCTGATCCCTCCTCCTGAAAGAAGACCTCCTGATGCTGCGACCCCTCGATCTCTGCATAAGAGGAAGAGTGATCTGCCACTTATCCAGTCCTAAAAGCTCTAATTACCTTTTCAGAACTGTTTGATCGAGCATTTGAGGCGTTAGGAAGTGAAAGTTCCCAGTTAAGGTGAGATATATTAGTTTATGTGTAGTTGGTAGGGGGTAAATGCAGTCAAAATTTGGTAATTTAAAGATGAGCATCAAAGTGACTACCTATATTTTAAAGTGAAGATATGAAGATTTACCAGGTACCAAGTAGGTGAACGGCCCTTCCTTAAGATTTATTTGCTCAAAACAGGAAGATGTACCTCTTTCGGACTCCACTGTTTGATCAATAGTTGTAAATGGAATTCTTTGGTACTGCTGGACCCGAAGCGTATCCGTTTCTGTAAAAGCTGTCATTCGCGTTGATGGTGGACTCAATGATCGGATGTTCTGGAGTTTATATGCTTCCATAGGATCTGTTAGGTAACCAACTTGTTGTTCGGTTTGGAAATGTGGAACTGAATTTGTGACAGGGAGATAATTTATCAGAAGACCAAAGGTTCTGTGAGGTAATGAACAAATCAAAGCAAATATCCGAAGACTTAGCCTAAGGCATCTTATCAAAAACATTTCCCATTAATGTATCCCACTATTACAAAACCATTAAAATCATTATTTCGACTCACTTTGGCAGACATCACAATTGTGTTATACATGAGCTGACTTGAAGATCATAATCACTTACCACAATTATGATCGCAGAAGCGCGACGAATGTGTAAAACTGTCGGAAGACCAGAGGATCGAGGAGGGTTCAGACTTAGAGATCCACTTAGCTGCTGCCAGCTCAGGCCATTGTAGCTGCCACCCTCCAAATTCGCCACTAGCGTTGTCATGGCCACTGTAGTAGATACCCAACCTTGGCATGGACCAGGAGTCCGTCCACGTTGTACACGACTGTCGATGCTCTTGAAGGTATCCAAGAGAATCTAGATTCATGCCTCCACAAGGTGCTGAAGTCATCGTTAGAGTCGAGTTGGCTAGAATAGTGCTCGGCCTGTCTTGTTGTTGTAGGTTGTACTCAGGTGATGAATTCTTGGTCTCCGCAGAGAGGTTTCGCAACACCCGATTGATTGATGAGACCTAAAGTAGACCAAAAGGCATTTAATTTGGTAAATAATTTGATTTTTTCCAGACTATAGCATGTAATCGCTAATTTTTTTCCTCTACCATTCAAGGATTTAGAAATAAGCTTAGCTGTTGCCCTAGCTTTCGAAGGATTATCAATTGTAGTTTTCCTTTGAGTCAAATCATAGTGCGGTTATTTTAATAATCCGACTGTCATAACTCCAGCCACTTCCATTACGCAAAAAGGATTAAATTACTTAGGACCATAATCCCTACTGAAGGGTTTAGATTGAATGCTTACAACTGTTAGATGTTAGATACTTGAGTTATATAAGGCGTTCAAATTTGCACAACCGTCTCTAATACGCACACTAGGGAGGTTGGTCTGAGAGCAGGCTCCCTCCTCGAGGAGGCGTTCGCGTATCTCCCACGCGAAGATGGAAGGGCAGGCGCGTTTGTAGGCGGCAATTTTGAGAATCACCGCATTGGTAGCCACCCGTGGCTTGCTGCCTCCGATGGCCTTGGGTCGGATGGATCCAGTCTCATGGAAGCGGCAGAGGATCTTTGACACGCACCCGTTGGAGACTTGTAGAAGGCGTGAGATGTCACAGGGCCGAGCTCCACCCTGTGCCAGCTCCACGATCCGCTGACGCGTTGACTCGGGCAGAGGACGACCGTTCACAAACAGCCCGCCTAACTGATTGATTCCAGAGTGGCCTAAACGGCGGAGGGAAAGGTAAACGGAAAACATCTTTCATCAAAGTCATTCCCCTAACTGCTTTTCTATAAATGAAAATCTTTCGCTGATATTTGTAATAGCTAACTTCACTTTCACCCTTGTACGGTTTACTTGTACCTACTGTCAGAGGAATTGGTATACCAGGATGTAAATTTCACTTCGGAGTTTAATAAATAGGCGGTTCATGGGAGCGAAGGTCAAACATAAAAAGCAATTACTTAAGTAGGTCTTTATGCAATGGGCTAATTGCCTGTACAACTCCAAATTTTGACAAAGGGTCACTACTAGC
>NW_020170464.1:252024-306968 GCF_000524195.1 Echinococcus granulosus | reverse complement strand
AATTGGGTGGTGGGCGTTTTTCTCACAGCACCAATTACGGTGCAATGGCTGAGGTGGGAAGTTGACCAAGGGAGGCAATGGGGACGAAGCTCATAAGAGGAGGATGGCTATGTTATGTACTGCTTGATTGTCTAATTCGTCATTTTGATAACAAGGCCATTAAAGTGCTCCACCACTGTACCTTCGCCGAGTGGGCTGGCCCCTGGGTCATGCCGGTAGTCCAAAGCCCTACTTTTTGCAGACACTGCACCTTCTACCCAAGTACTAAATCTTTTCTCATCGACGCATATGTTATGGTTGTCTATTTAAATCTTTCATTGTGTAACACCAGTTAGAAAAAAAATTTAAATGTGTGTAATTGTTGAATTAGTTACCAAGCTTACCGCGCTTCCAAGTCTTGGTCAAAGCACTAGCCTCGGTATTCCTGTACGCACTCATGAGTTCCTTCGAATAAAATACGCCTGTTTAATAAGTATAAATTAAGTAGGGTTACTGAATTAATACAAATTATAAATAGTATGCAAAGAGTAAATATTTATTGGAGATATTTTCGTGCAAAAATTACGGTGAGTTTGATAGATAAAACCATCTTTGATTTAGTAACTTTTCCCACTTGTCATCAGAGTGCTTAGATCACAAGAAAGTAAATATCCGCATTTTACTAAAGATAGGAGAATTTAGGAAATTGACATATCTCGAATTGACCTATTGGCACCTTTGTGTGGTTGACAAATACCGCTCTTGTGCTTTCTCTACACCCTTTTTAATATCTCAAGAACAATCCTGGCTTATTTACAGGCAAATACCTGAAAGCTGAATCGGTGCTTTTGCCTGATTATCACAAATCATTGGAGTTGTAATTAATACAGATAACTCAAAATGGCCTTGTATTTATTCTAGCTAAGTGGGAATATTCGTGCTATATCGCGTGAGCAGCTGGACACAAACTTACACGCACCACTTGAAAGCAGTTCGGTGAACCGAAAACGCCGCTTTGTCGTCCAGATTTGGCAAAACAGATTCACTGTGGTCACGTCAAGGATCGCTGCCGATGCAACTCAGTGGGTATGACCAGTGAAGTGAACTCAGGCGGAGCTTTTTAGGGACAAATATCGGCGGCCGAACGCAAGTGTGCATGCATACGCGTGCGTGCAGCAATGGTGTATACACGCAGGCACTTAACTTGATTTCTCATTGGTTTAGGTCCACGCGACTACAGTAGCGACGTTGGGATTGGCTATAAATTGACTTTTGCGCAAAAGGCAAATTTAAAATAAAATCGACGGCAAATGAGCAAATAAGCTTAAATTTAATAATATTTTGGTTTACGCATGAGCAGTTTTTGATAAAAGCCTAGGTCTTGGGGAAATAATTGGAAAACAAGTGAATAGTCTACAACAGGAAGAGGAATGTTAATTATTTTGGTTCTAGAAAGAAAAGCAAAAATAACTACAAGTTTCGTTCCAAATACGTAGGTTTTTTTCCTTCAAATAAACTCATTCAATTTGGTTGGTTCTGTGCCCATTCGTGTGGAAGAAGCCTTGAGATTTGTTGTGAATTTAATTGACTACGCTTGACTAATTCCATTTAAGAATGGGGATTTAAAATATATATTTCAGACTAAAAAAGATGCTTATCGTAAAGAATGGATAGAGTAAAAACTGGAACAAGGTTATAGTAAAGTATAACCACCAAAGAGCTATTTTCGGTGACTGGAAAATCGTTTTGTCTTCTGTCTCTAGTATTACCCGAATGTAAAAAATTACTCTCATTCAAACTACTGAAGGATGAAATGCATAACGCAACTATTCACAGTAGAATGGGGCAGAACTTTGTCATCATGAAATGATAACTACACCGATTTCTAAGGTATCTTTAAGACGGAGTTAGGAATCCTTGAAACTTTATTTTACAGCAAGACCAATTTTTCTGAAGTAAGAGTACACATGTAAGGAAATTATAGCAAGATATTCGCAATCATACTGTAATATTTAAGAGTACTTTTGAATGAAATTAGGGTGTTTATTAGCTGTGATTCGTTGGTTATTTTATTAGCGCTTGGTCTCGGTAACGCGTCTACTAGGAGCACCGCCATTGCACCTTTTGCTGGGAAGCTGGGAATCCAGCTCATGCCAGAGGACCCAATCCCTTCTGTATGTTGACAATACATTGTAGAGCAAGTATTACGTCTTCGTTTGTTTTCAGGGAAGTCGCGAAACTGCTTTGAGCAAAACCTGGCTGACTCTGCATACTAATGATGCATCATCAACCGAAAACTCGAAGGCAAAGTCATGTATTTATGAGTTGGAAAATTAGTATATTTGTGCTTACAGTGTCTTAAAATACGGTTATAGAATTTGAATATGAATATAACTACTTTAAAAAAGTAGACAAGAGGCAAGAAAGAAATCAGAGGCAAATCAATAATAAAATACTATAAATACAAAGACTTACTAAAAGTTTACATTTATGGAATAGACAAAATACAGAGCTTTCCAAAAATATTCTTTTATTGGAAAAAGAGATAATATATGCTAAGTTTAAGAAAAAAATTTAAAAATCACTAACAACTAGATATCAGTACCAAAGTCTTAGCCTCACGTTTCTGTGTTGGTCAGGAACAGCAAATTTGGAGTACTTTACTCCTAATAAGCCTTAAAGATCTCAAAAATTAAATCCAAACACATTACATACTTTGCCCGAATTTTCCACTTATATAAAGCGGTATTTGCGACAAAATGCATATTCAAGCAGGCCCCATCATTCCAGTGGTTAAACAAGCAACGATTTTTTTTAAACCTCAATAATTAATGGGCTTTCTCTGCATTTCCTGGATGAGCGATGTCATTTTCTGCTTCATATTCTCGTTTCAATGGTGTAAGATAAGAGGTGGAATAGAGAAACACAGAATCTCTAAGGTAACGTGCGGAAGAAAAGGTAGAATAAGTAAGAGAAAAATAAGGTAGCAAACGATTTTGAGCAGTAAAAATGTGATGTTGCGGAGTACAAAGTATCTGCAAAATAGCGATAAATATTCCAAACTAATGTCAAACCAAACCTGTAGGTAATAAGGCGATGCTATCTAACATTTTACTATAATTTTTTAAACAAATATTAAGTTAAAGATTTTAAAATATTCTTTTTTATATATTATTTATTTTAATAGATGTTTGACTTCATAGGGCTGTCTCACGGTCTCTTTGGCGCGCACTCTATCCAGTCTGCGCGTCCAATGGTATTGTGCGTTTACTATTCCTTTCATTGTTTGTACCATAAACTAGTCCTTTATTTGGCTGAAATTTAATTCCTTGTAAATACAAATAATGATGGACTCTGGCTCTGATATTGTGCCAGCAGCAATCACTGAAGACGTTCAAGTATGTTGGTTATCATTTTCCACATATTTAGACTCGATTAAACACCCTTAATTACGCATCTTCTCTGATAAATAGTAATGAAGCTAATCTTGATGTGGGTCCCGGCTCTTGCCTAACCTCTGTAGAAGGCCCGTCAAGATTACCAATCCCTATTGTCCGAAGCTACCCAAGTATTGTCAACTTACTCGAAGAAGTTGAAGTCGAGCATTGAAAAGTCACGGCCTTACTATGAAAATCAAGTAAAGAAGAAAAAGTTGTTAGAGGACTTGCAACAGAATTCTGAGGCCTACAGTACTGTTTGGACGGAACACGACAAGGCGGTGTCTATTTTGAAATCCTACAGTATTGACGTTGCCAAGTTTGTCGATGGGGATGAATCAAAGCTGGAAGTGGTTAACAATGCTGTGCAAAGGGTTTGGAATTGTCTAAAGTTGTCGCCTTTATTTTGCTTAAGAACTCTTGATTCACTGTACTACATTACTTGTTCTTCAGGTTAATAAAACCAAAGTGGAACTAAATGATCTTAAAAAGAAACACAAGGATATCATTTCTCAGTGCACCATTATTGAAGAAAACCTTCGTGTTTATCGCAGCCGCATGGGTATGGCTATTCGTAAGTCCCAGTAAGTGTGCATTTTATTGATTATTCAGTTTACTTACAATTTGTCTTATTGTAATTCCTTCTAAGAGCTTCATTTTACATTCGCAAAGAAGTCTTATTGTTTCATTTTGGATATGCTTCTCTTTTAAGTAATCATTTGATCAAATGCAGTGATCGTGCGCCACAATTGCTTCATTTTTCATGCCTTCAAACCTTAATCGTAATGTGGCGCTCTAAGTCTTCTCTGTAGACGACTGTTGTCATAATACTAGGGCAGAATATGGATTGACGATGTACTGAGCGGCCGATTGAACTAATGACCTAGCCTTAAGTGTCAGCTTAATCCAAAGCAGCACTAAACAAACAAAGTATGACAGCCCCTCTTTTTTGAGCGTTGTCTCTGGCGCTCATTTTCAACCTCCTGCCTCGACCATCACAATGTAGTCAGTACTCTGAGGGAAAAAACCCGCAAATCAACTTCATCAGTTATCGAATTCACCTGCAATCGGAAAAATGGCTGACTGCAATTCCACTGATCCCTCCAGGCAATTTTACTAGTTTTGGAGTTTCATCCTGTATGAGAACTGTATTGGGGGGAGGGAAAGTGCGGAGGCCATCGCTATTTGTAAGATCACCGGACTAAAAGCAGTCATTTCACAAGGGATGTTCTTTTTCCTTCTTACCACTTTGTTTTTGCCTCAGTGTTGCCTACCCATATCTGCCTATTTGGATTCTATCCAGCTAGAAGAGAGGTGAAGGAGGTGTCGCGCATTTACTTGATTCACGCCTACATACGGGTATCGTTGAGAGTTCTGTAACGAACTTTTCCCGATGTTTCATAGCTAGTCGCTTTGGTTGTTGTTAGGGTTCCTACAGAACACAGGACTGGGGTAGTTGCCGAAGGTGGATGTCATTTTCGACTCTTCTGTTAGGGGTCGTCACAGATTCTCTTATCCGCACGTTATCCCATTCTTCCGTCACGTTAAGGTGTATCATTCGGAAATGGATATCAGGGTAGTTGACCTTTAGGATTGGGTTTGCTTTCGGCCGCCTGCGAAAGAAGTCATGACACTAAGGCAGATATGTATTACCTACGTACAGAAGGGTTAGGAGATGTAGGCAACCGACATGGTCTGGAGGCCATGCCGCCCAGCGGAAGTGTAAAAGCAGAGCCTTAAGTGCTTGCGTAGCCAAAACAGCTTTAAACAAAGTATTTTAGTAATGGTGTTCATGCGTATGGTATCGAAAATATGTTCTTTCTCTTGGAGAAGCATTCGCTTGTTTTTTTGGCATTTGTCTGCGATGAAGAATAAAACAGACGTTCATTAAGTTCTGTTGCTGGACTTTTGGTTGAAGTCCATGCCAATAAGCTGTTCTTATGACGTTTGATGTGCCTGATGCTTAGAGATGTACATTGCACTATTCCATGAAAAACATTTTTCTCTTCCTTGATGGAAGCCGTCAGTGGTTGACCGCAAAATAGCGTTTGTTGGGGCGACATGTTTGAACCTGTTTGAGACTACTAGGAATTTGTCGCAATTTTTTGTCGATATACTCTCAACTCCCTTGAAATCGAGTTCTTCAAGCAAAACCAAAATTATTTATGAATGATTAGTGTAAGGGGTATCAACTTTCTGTTTCATCACCCTGGGCAATTTTACCTAGTTTTCGGGTCCAGGTATACGCTAGAGAGGAGCATCCACAAACCAATATATCCGTTTATGGTTTAATTTGAATCCTACTGGCATGTATACTAATTTATTTTAGACCCTACTTCGACATGCAGGATATCTACAACCGAAAGATGGCGGTGAGTGTCATTCATCTCTTGAGGTGTATTTTGCCTGTTACTCTATTGTTTTTCACCTCAACGACCCATTTTCGGTCAAAATGGTCACGGAGGCTGTAAGCGCGGTGTTCACACTCCGTATTCGGAGCGGAACGCACGTGTTCTGTCAGTCTTCTCATTGCATTAGTGTTTTTTTAGGCCGCCAGAGTCAAACGTTTTCATAAATCTAACTGCCTACATACACACAAAATCCACCATTTGTTGACAGTTCCTGCCATTTGTACTTGAATGGTGGTATTAGGTGAAAAATCCGCACGGCCTTCAGTGCAGCGTGCTGCAGTTATATGTTATTATTTGTGGGACTTTTAAAATACATGCAATCATTTATTAGTCAGTTCACTGTGCTCCCTGCTATTCTTCTGTTATTTTGCGCCCTCGTAAGTGGTCGGTTGAACCTGATGTGATTTGAGCCTCTTTACTTCATAAAATGCGTTTAGTTCCTTTCATAACTACAAATGCTTCTACTCATGTGTCATATAATATCTGGAAAAGGCGCTTTAGAAGAAACCGTTTTTAAAATACGATCCTGGTAATGAATCACTCACAAATAGATGGGTCACGCTCAGAATATCCTCTAGTCTTGCAGTAGTTTGAGATTAATGTATCAATGGCATCAAGTCGTGGAAGCCAGGCATGTGAATCTCATATGCCATGCTTAAACAGATGACAGTATTTTTTTCCATTAGAGCTGTCAGTGTCGGGTTAAATTTCACCACACAGCTCCTAGGTCATCTTTTCACCAAAGCACGACCTCATCTGAGCATACTTGTTCCATTGTGTACGTTTGCGTGTGATGCAGTAGCATCTCGACGATTGAAATTCTCGCTTCGGATGTTTGCCTACCTATTAGCGTATTCGAGACATGTTTTTCCTCACTTGTTCGCGGATTTTCTTTCTGTGGAAACATTTGAATCGCTTCTCTCTACAGTGGATGATATCCGCATCTGCGAAAATCGGTTAATTGATGTATCCCTTGTTTTTGCCAGAGCTTCTACCCCCAATCAGGGCTCAGCTTTTTCAGTGCGGATTTACTTTCTTTGGTTATTTTTTATTATTTGTCTCTTTGCCTCCCTAATTAGATTTTATTTACTGGCGGATGAATATGGGATGCCATGCCAATGACTCGCATAGTTGATGTCTCAGCTGGCGTAGGGGTTACTAGCGAAATAAATTTGCTCCCTGTCGTTTGTCACTTTGTGGAGAATTTTAAGGCCGGGATTGCAAAGATGGGTGTGATCATATTGCTTTTGTGAGAGGTATGCCACAACTAGTAGTTTTCTCTCAAACCACTGATTCACTTTTCTCAAATAGAACAATAATTCTTTCCCGTACCGACTACGCCTTGAAAGGGCTTGCTGTTTAGTGTATTCCCGAGTAGTTTTATGTTTATAGGCACCTAATGTGGTTGTTGTTGAGGCTGTACCCTCGCCTTGCGCTACTTGACTTCTAATAATCAGCAAGTTTGTTAGTCCCACATAGTTGCAGCCCCCTCGATTCATCCTCTATATAAACATTTCTGTCAGACATTGAATTTTTTTGCCTTACCTGTGGAGCCAATGGAAAATGTTAGTATTTTGGTGTGTCTGTGAAGCATTCACCTTTATTATTTTGAAAAAGTTTATTTGTTCGTGGGGTTGAAGTCATATTCCGCGCTCAAATTCAGAGGCTTCGATGGTGAAATTGCGTTTGTGTAACCAACTGGGCGTTTTGTGATCTGAAAACTTTGCATCCCCTATCAGATGTTCTTTTATAACCTGGCTTTCATTCGCAAAGTTTTCTCCGCTCTTGTGTTCGCTCTGCGTTACCGCAGAACAATTGTGAGCGACTTGATAGGTGCATATCCTTACGATTATTTGTATTAGTTGAACTTCCGCGTGATTTTCGCATTAATGGCGGTTTCTTGTGAAAACATCTAACCCCACGCATTTTTGTTTCATTTAATTGTCAAGTTCAGGGAAACTTGGTAGAGCTTTAATACATTATCAAGAGTTTTGACTGAAATTCTTCCAACACAATGTTTTTTTTTAAAGTAGTTTTATTGAATGAGCCTATGGATTTCATATTTACTGCCAGAAAATGTATTCTTTCACTATATCCTGTGCCTTAATAATGTATTTAGTACATAGCGTATCGCCCTGAGACTTCCGAAAAGACGAAAGAAGACGTAATACTTGGGTAGAAGGTACAGTGTCTGCAAAAAGTAGGGCTTTGGACTACCGGCATGACCCAGGGGCCAGCCCACTCGGCGAAGGTACAGTGGTGGAGCACTTTAATGGCCTTGTTATCAAAATGACGAATTAGACAATCAAGCAGTACATAACATAGCCATCCTCCTCTTATGACCTTCGTCCCCATTGCTTCCCTTGGTCAACCTCCCACCTCAGCCACTGCACCGTAATTGGTGCTGTGAGAAAAACGCCCACCACCCGACTGTGCCAGAAGATATTTGACGTCAACGCCACTGATTTCCATTGACAATGGCACTGAATCTGGAGTTTTGTGCAGTGTGGGAGGTGTATCGGGGGTTGAAGGAATGTGGTGGCCATCACACGTGTCCATAGGTAGTCGTAGAAGACTGGCAAGAAAGCAGTCATGTGCCAAGGGATGGGATTCGATATGGTTTTGTGGGAGTAGAATTGCGCTTCAAACCCTCCTCGTCTTTGTGGTTCTCGCTTCAGAGCTGCCGATCCGTACCTATCTGGATTCTATCTAGCTGGTAGAGAAGTGGAGGTGGTGTCATGAATCCGCGCATTTGATATTCCCATACAGGTCCAGTGGGCAGGTGCGTAAGGCGACTTCTGCAGATGGTTCACAGCCAGTGTCACTGTTATTGTTAATAGCTATGGTGCAGATCATGGGATTGGGTTGGTTGGCGAGTCAACGTCACTTTCTGCCCTTCTGTTAGGAGTCGTCAGTGATTCCTCCACCCGCAGCTTATTCGCTGTTTCGGCTTTGCTGGGATTTATCACGTATCAACAGAAATGAGAGTAGTTGTTGTTTTGGATGGGGACCGCCTTGCGTTGTCAGCAATGCAGCGCACTGCGACTTCCGTGAAGATGAAAGAGGAGATGATAGTGGGTTGGAACATGTGTTGTGGCTATAGGGGGGGGGGATTGGTGGGTACTGGTACAACTCGAGGGTCAGAACACTAGTGGGGCGCATAATTGTAAATTCCTCGCGAGATATATTCAACTAGTCGACCCCAGAGTAGCCAAGGCAACCCGTCTATGGGAGACAGTATTCTGTTGTGAAGTTTGAATATTCATATTACTAGCGTTGACCATCACCATTACAGTATCAATGACCTGGTGGGTCGGCAAGGCCAAAATCTGGAAAAAGCCACGTAATGACGCAGGCATATGGGGAAAGGGGTTAGTCACCGCACATAGCCTTTCGATGTATCTATGCCCTTTTGGAGTCGTGCCTACGTGGGCATTTCTTTTCACCATGCTGGACTTACTGGAACGCTTAAACATTTTGCTGCGTCCCAGCCTACCCTACCCCAATGTTTAACGTACGTCTGCTAATGTTTTTAACAACCTTTGAAATTTAGGTACCTTTGGCCGGTGCTCATTTGATAAATTGTAAGTAAAACGGGTTCCCAAATGGCACACTTAAATTACACCCACACAAGACGGTATTGGGGTCCTCTCGCCCGTCCTTTGCGTAAAAGAATAATTTGTGGCAATTAGACTCTCTAAGTCTATAGATCCACGAATTTGTGAGTAACATCCTACCTTCAAGGCTATGTTTTTTTGTTGTGTGGTAGTGGATGCTATGAAGGAAGGTTCATCCTCAAATCCGGGCGGATTTTACAGTATGATTTGAAGTTTGGGCGACGCATTAATCGTGGTGCTTCTTGGCCCTTGAACTTTTTCGGTCGGTTTTTTTCACTGTTGCAACATCCTTTACACTTAGGGTCTGTTGATTCTCGGCGTTCCGCGCCACAATAAGTAAACAACTTGGCCCTCATGATTGGTTTTTAGTAGTCTCGGATGTTGGTTAAATGGTGGGGTGAAGAGCCTTCCTTTTGATCAATTGTCTCTCCACCTTGCACAACACCGGCCTGTCACTGATTAGCATGCAGTGTTATTCTCCATGCGGCCTAGCCACAATTCCTACGTAAATGACACATGCATTGAATGCAAATTTCTTCCTCCTCTTTTCCTAAGGATGCAAAACAGGTGATTGACCGGCTGACTGTGGAGGTGAAGTCGGCGAAATTGCTCTATGCGCAGACCATGAACAATCTGGAGGCAATCTCAAACCGCATTCATGAATCCCGTCGTCTCGGTCACTGGCTCAATTCACCTCTCACCTCTCCACGAACCCACGGTGTCGGCGCTGAGGTTTCCAACTCGTCCAGTGAGAGGGAGGAAGTAGCTGCGACTCCGACGATGTTGGAGGCAGGGGGAACAGAGGAGGTCAGTGCTTCTCTCTCCCCTCCCAGCTCTCCACGTCACACGCCCCCTGGTCAGGCCGACACCGACACAGAGGCGGATTCTGAAGTGGGAGGCGGGCCAGCATTCTTTGGATCGTCTTACGTTGCTACCCTTCGTAAATCAGCGGGGAATCCTTTGCTCTCTGACGTGGTTTCGGTTAGTGTTTGGAATTCGCTGCTCTACTTACTTTTCGCTTTTTTCATCCGCTTCTAGGGTAATTGTTACTCTCGATTTCAGGCTCTCCATTCTTGCTCAATGGGGCCTGCAATGCAGACCACGCAGTCGAAGGATGAACAGACGGATTCGCTGGCGCTGACGGTCAGATCCCAGCATTCGCGTAGTCAAAGCCTCTGAACAGGGGCTTCGTTGATCTACTCTTCGTGCACAAAACTAGTCGTCTTCCCATGTATATGTAAATATGACTTTCTTGTCTGCAGTTTTACGATTAACTACCGAAGTGCCTAGTCAGTTAATATTTATTTTTGGAATGATGGTGTACAAGAGAAAAGACACTTTTATTACATGTGTCCCGGCCTGCCTCATGATTGCGGCAGCATTCTTTACTGAACTGCTAAAATGTTTGGCGATTGTCTTGTTTGCGGTCATCAAAGTGGGGGTCGGGTCTATCCGTATGGTGTAGAGCTCTCATATTGATGTGCATCTTGTGTGTGCTTGCTCGAAGCTGTAATGATTCGCGCCCATGCGAGAAGTTTATAGTTGTTAATCCATAGAAGTCTTTGAGGCTATTAGAACGGCCATATGGCAATGCTGCAAAAAGAGGGAGCTTAAAGTGTAGAGACAGGTGGTCTTGTGCAATTAAGTGGCCACTAAGGCGCGAGGTGGTGCTGCGGGCTCGACTCGCGCTGCCGAGATGATAATTTGGGCTTTCTTGAAATGAGTATGGGCATACTAAAGCGTAAAACCTGGGGGACATAACAGTCTTGAAGTGTTACCGAAGTTTAGGCTATTATTTAATGGTTCCCCTCCTACCAGAAGGCACAATCTAGCAAGCATGTATTACACTGTTAATGAAAGTGCCTTAAGTTGCGTACACGTAGAAAAGGGAAATGTTGAAGTAAGCATGCTTCTGGCAAGTCGTAGCATAAAAGTAACTCGAGCCGATAATTTGGGTAGTATGGTTGGATTTTAGGTAAAGTTAGTTCAACTTCAAGCCAAAAACCGTAAATTGGAAATGTGAAGAAACTCTTAAAATTTCACTTATTTTCTAAAGTCAGGGTTTCATATACAAAGCAATTTTTAACATTTGCTTTGTTAAAAACTTAACAATTAATTCGCATCCAAGCTGCCTGTAATTTCTAAATTGTTTGTTTTGTCGTATCGGACTATTGGGCATGTGACCTAGAAGGCAATGCTGCGCTTTTATTAATGCATACTTTGTGGCCGTCTGCTGCTGGTCCTTGCCGATTTTTTACCAGTAAGTTGTGCGCGGAAGGCATAAATTACAGTGGATTCTAAACAGTTTGATGTTAGCTACTAATTTTCCTTACTCGCTTAGCAAGTGACTCTGGTCAGGCTTTGTGTTGGGTTGTGATTATTTTCAGTTAGAATTGCGTTTTCATAATTTAACATAGATTCTTAATGCTCTAGTTGTAAGCGGGCTTAAGTATTTTAAATTTAGTTGTTTGTGCAGCGTAAGGTTGCTCTTTGGATTGGCGTTGTTCAAAGTGAGGTTTGATAAAATGCCAAGGAACCAAAATATTGTTTATTGATTTTGTTTTAATGTTAGTTTTTTTATATGACTGTTGTGTAACACTCACTACTAATGAGACTAAGATTTTTGGTTTAGTCAATGCACCTTTTTTAGAATGGCTTTAGGTGCTGCGATTTCTACATCGCAATTCATTTCAAAACCGTCTTGTTTTTATTTGGTTTATTACGTGTTTTAGAAAGGTTACAATTAATGCACATGTTTTTGACAAAGATTTGCTGTTCTGCAACTGCATTTAACTGCTTTCTCTTTTCAACTATGATGGTTTATGCTACTCATCCTATTTCCTTTGACTGTAAACTAAGTCATCCTAATTTATACCTCTAGCATAACTAAGTCAGCACATTTGATGCATTAGTGAAGAATGAATATGTTCATCTTCATTTTGTCTTTTTAGTTTGCATCCAATTTTTAATCCCCAACACTCTTGGTTTATGGTGTTCTAAAAACCTGGTAGGTTTACCATCTAATTTCGTGCCTATTTCTTGTACGCTATTGAGTTTAACTGCCTTATTATTTCCTTTACAGGCCTCCTATTACTGATCAGCAATGTTAAAGTGAAGTGAGGGTTTTTCTATTGCTCCTAACTTTGCACTCTGAAAACCAATATATATATATATTTTTAAGAAGTAATAAGGTTTTAGGACTTTCATATCCCATTGATATCGCCCCGACTTTTAAAAGCGATAAATATTACCATTTAATTTTCTCCTTTGCCGGTACAATTGCCCGTATGACACATGAGCTCATACATCAGCCAGTGTTTTTATTATATTCTCTATCACATGATGAACATTTGCTTGCAAAAGATCCTCCTCACTGTCGACTGAAATCCAGAAATTGGACAATCGTCTAGGATGCAGTCAAATCACAACTGAGCGTCAATTGGGTTCCGTTATTACCCTTGATTATTTCTTTATCTTAGTCCAGATCCATGATTGGCTGTCACGACATAGCCTCACCAGGAACACCATCCGTTGCTACCGCCACCGCCCCTCTCAATCGGTCGGCGAGCCTTCAGGAGCAGGTGGCGAGGGCATTGCAAACAAACTTTCTCCTTCTGCATCAACCGGCTCCCAATGCTTTCATCATCCTCGATCCGAATCCCGTTAGTGTTTGCCAATGGGAAATGGCAGGGGCGGGTGCAACAGGATGTTCCTTTACTACTCCCAAACGTCAGCGCTTTCGAGTAACCTTGGGAGGACATTCGTCCGGCTGTAGTTGTTCTGAACAGCCTTTCGTCTGTCCAGCATCCACCCGTTCACCTTGTGCACACACTCTTTTTGTTCTTCTTCGTATTCTCCGCCTACGATTGGAAGACCCACGGATCTCAAGGCCGCGATTAGAGAATTATGAGGTATTTCGCGGTTCATTTTTCAGGTTTATGAACTCGATAGCTCACTTCCCTCTCACTAGTGATAGGAGCTTATCACGTGAATGATAGAACGTGTGAGTGACGCTTTATTTGTGGACATGTTTACGTAATTTTTTTAGAAATTGTGTGCTTGCAATCCTATTTGGAGGGGTAGATGGGTGGCTGAAGGAATCAAGTAGACGAGAGGAAAAAGGGGGATTGGCGAAAGGCCTGGGTTGAAGTCGTCCATGACTCATGCCTGCGTTGATGTGGTGTGTGTGTGAGTGCTTACACAGGCCTCGAAATGTCACACAATGTGCAGTATGACTGGTCTGAATTTTAACTTCACGCACGCATAGCCATACCCCTTGGTTTAGCCATGTCTTTTGGTTTCTTCCATGTTATCCCCCTTACATTGATCTCTGTCACCTCTACTAAACTCATTTTCGGATCATGAGTCGTGAGTTTCGTGTACAGCCTTTCAAGCCATCAACTGCATATGTTGTGTCAGGATACGATGCATGAATGCGTGTCTCCCAAGGAAGGTCATTTTTTAGACTTTAGTACCCAACAACATATTTTATCCTCCGAGCTTTGTGCGTGACAGCAAAATTTTCCTCAAATTGGGAGGCCATCTTAACAACTATCTGTCAACGTAAATCTGACCGCAAGCGAAAATTGAGTGAGAGAAGTCACATTATGCATCATTTATGGCTGGTGGATTGGCGATTCCAGTGCGAGCTCACTTTTTTTGATGATCATTTATCATTTTTGAACTGGCTTTTAGTTGAATGCACTCAATCAAGTGGCCATTGCATCCATTGTAATCCCTTCCTTTCAGGTGGAGCCCCTGCTTCAGCGATATGCTCGTCTGCGAGCTTCCAACTTCCGTTTACCGGGAGGTCATCATCCCACAGAAGTTCCCACTTCCACCTCCACCAGTACCACTGTTACCAATCCAGTGCAAAATAGCCAACCCACCGCTCGCATCGTGATGCCGCGTCCGGTTGTGCTGAACACCTCAGCTCCAAATTCATGTCTCTTGGCTGCTGTGCGCGCCTCCGTCGGCTCCTCCGAGTGCTCTGAACTCTCCAACATCACCCGCAGCATCGAACCATCCTCACGCGGCTGTGAAGTTGTCTCCGTATGCCGACGCTGCCTCTCCCACGCCTCCTCTACTGGTGGTGGGGGCATTGGCTGTAGAAGTGGTGATAGCGGTGGTGGTGTTGGCAGCGGAGGTGGTGGCGGTGGAAGGGTTGGGAATGGCGTTGGTGGTGGAGAACGTGGCGGAAGCGTGGAGGTAGAGGATGGAGAGGGGTTCGAACGCAGGCCGAAAACAGAACCTCAAGCCTACTATGATACTCTGAATTCAAGAATAAGCATACTCAATTCAGCTACTGCTAGGTAGGTAGCAAGAACTGGTTGTTGCTCCTTTTTGACAAAACTGTGTACCTAGTTTTTGTTCCCTAAGAGTTAAACAGCCAACGTATTACAGTAATACATGGTGTGCGTTTCCTATATCCCCAAATGTATTTTTAAACCCTCCTTATTTTCTTTTTAAATTTATTTGGGAATTCAGGCAAACGAGATTTTGTTAAACGGGAGATTACAAAAGCCAAAACTTATTGTCTCATTTTTCGGGATGCGCTAAAAAAGGATTACCTCTTAAAATCAATTTTTGTGCAAAACAACTTTTTATCTGGAGTTATTTTTCCGTTTTTATGGCTAATTCGGCTAATTTTCCAGTTTTGGGCAGAAGTTTAAATGCAGCCAATGCATTACAAAAAGAGGTCTCGATCAAACTCTCCCTAAATGTCAGATCGAAATGCCACTTTCACAGAGAGAGAGAGAAAGGGGGGAGGGAGAGGGAGAGGAGCATCACCTATAAACTTTCCGTGTCCTTGCTACCTAACAGGCCAGTCCCATTTGTCTGCTCTAAAAGGTTCCATCCTGTAAAAACATATTACATAGGGAAAGAAAATTATATTTCTCAATAGTAGCTTTTAAAAAGGGGGAGAGAGGACCTTGCTCCCGTAATAAAGCAGTTATTTTCAGTAGCACACACACACAGACTGGTTTCTAGTCTCTTCGAGTCGTAAAAAAAGGAAGGACGTTCACTCATTCATTGCCACATTTGTCTCTTTGAAGGTTGTAAAAGTTGCCCAGTGGCTGGATGTCCAAATATGGCGATTTTTTGTGCAACAGTATCCATCCGCACGCCTTTATCTCAGCTTCTCTGTAGCAATCAGTTAGTCCTCGGTTTTTGACCCGGTTTTACTGGTTAAAGAGGTCAGACACCGTCTGGATATGGGCATTTTATGATGAATAGTCTTGCCGTTTGCCTGGTTACGACGAGAGAGCGAGTGGTCTCTCTATTGTTCTTGCGTTTCGTAAAGTACCGAATCAAAATAGGCTTGAGTGTCATAAAATGTGGGGAGTTGTTTGTTTTCCTGTTTAATGACTCATCACGAGTGTTGGATACTGCTCCGCCTCTGTGCTTCTGATGATGGGTTTCATGGTTTGTTGGAGGGGGAGTTTAAAAACAGTTAAACTAAACGTATTTGGTTTTTTGGGATAAACTTCGCGCTAGAGTAGGAGATTTCCAGTCATTTTCATCTACCCGATGTTAATTCATTTTTCCTCGATCTTGTTTGCCACCTTCATTAAGTGGAGCAAATGCTTAAGTTAGTCCACGCTAGTTACTCACTTGATGAAGTTGGTGAGAAATTTTTAAATTACATTCCCTCTGCAGACAACTTATCTCCCTTTTCGGAGGCGCATTTGCTGCATACAAAAAAACCTGCTGACAGCGACTGAATGACTGCGGGGTTTTATGTGGGGGGAAGAGCAGTGGGGTTGGACGTTGGCGGGGTGTGTGGGTGGAGGAGGTAGGGTGTGACAGTAGGGACGCGTCTTTCCTGTCTGAACATGTCGCCTTTGCTGCTATCATCGGCCTCTTCGCTAGGCCCTCTGCTGTTGTTGCTGCATCGTCTGCTGGCCGCTGCTTAATTAAGACGGCTGCGCGAGAGCACTCCCTTCTCGGCCGTGGCGGACACGGTCTCGTCGTACACAAACTGACGATGCCTACCCAAGAGGCTTTTTACGCGTCCAGTCACCATGACATCATAAATATGTCCATTGCTGATATCAGTCTGTCTGTCTGAAGCGCTGAAAAATTTATTTTGATTCAATGTACTTCCTTCAAGTAGTGTCAAGTTGTTAAACAGAAGCATTACTTTGGAGGAAGATTACGAAATTCTTTGATTTACCAGTAGTTCAAAGCATAAATCAGTTACGGTCTTTCGGAGCTTAAAAAATGAAATGTAGGTCCCCGATAAATGAATTATTGCAACCAGCAACGTTTCATCATTCCTGTTAGACACGCCCTTTCCACCACCTTCCGACCGATCGGTGAGCCGAGCTCAAATCCTGAGACAGACCCCGAAACTGAAGGCGTTTCCTCCTCGAGTCGAAGCAGTCGATTTGAGGAAACTCCCTCCCAGGGTGTAATAATGGTCGCCCTCACCCGTAACGTCGCCTCGGTGGACGACACTCTCACCGGTCAATCACGTCGCTCCGCTAGTCCGGACGCCATCACAGTGGAGATGGGCACTGTATGCCGTCTATGCCTGCGCGAACTCCGACCCCTTTCCGAGCCTTCCACTACTGTCTGCTCCTCTGTTGACTGTGGCGTGGCTTTCCATCAAGAGTGCTTCTGTATCTGTAAGTTGAGAGGCAAATGATCCAATTCAGCACTCGAGTTATCCCCGAAGACTTTGGAAAACGAATTAATTTAGAATCATTTTTTGTTAAAATCATGTAAACGGGCTAAAAAACCGGTGGCATAAGTTGAATCTGGCAGACCTCTATGGGCCAGATTATGAAAACTCGCATGATACCTCAAACTTAAAGCCAATACTTTCCTGCCATTACGCAAATGCGATTCTCTAAGTTAAGGTTTTTAAAGTCCTAGTCTTTAAAAGCATCCCATTAAAACTGGTCACTTTGCGATTTAGCAGTCTAATTTTTATTAGTGAGAGTAAGAAAACTCCAAACCTTGACAATAACCTCTCACTAAATGCAAGCGGGTGAATCGGGGTGCAACTAGCTTTACAGCTAATTATGCCCCTGGAGGATGGAATAGAGGTGGAGCTGAAGGTGGACGAAGAGAATAAGTTTTTAATGCCTCTCTCTCCCGGACTCCGTCAAGCTCTGTGTGTCCGGGGGAGGGGGAGGGTAAGGGAGCTTGAGGGGCAGGAAAGGCGAGAGGGAAACGTCCATCAGAGCAACCATCAACCTCGATATACGATAAACAGCTGCCTTCGCCGTCAGCCATGAGCCTGGTGGTGTTGGCGTTGTTGGTGGTGATGCTAGCGCTGGTGGTAGGTGTGACTCATGAAGCTCTTCAATTAGCTACAGCCGGAATGGAGATGGTGATTGGGGTGGTGGTTGTAGTGATGATGGTGATGGTGGGTGCGTTAGTTTTATAAAAGCACACCCACCCTTGCAAACATTTGCGTGCGTACCGTGGGTTTGTTTGAGACAATGACACAAGCAGGCCAGTGTAATTATCTAATAAGAAGTGGTGAATGTGGAGGTATTTTACAAAGTTAACTACAGTGTATTGACTATGGTCATTAGTTTTAACAAGGAATTGGGTGAGTCGCATGTGCTGATAAAACTGGTGCAAAGTGTTTTTCGTCGTAAACGGTATGTGGACTGTAAATTTCATCGGCGTTTCGACCAAAAGTATGGCAGGGTATAAAGGTGCTCCCCCAAAATGTTGTGTAGTGCCAGGAGTCTTATCCGAAGATGAAGGAAGACAATGCTGGGAGAGAATATGCATAATCAACCGACAGTAGGGCTTGGGACAACTGTCATGGCCCGGGTGCCAGTTTACTTAGCGAAGGTACACCCTGGCGGAGCACCTAACTGGCCCCTTTACCACAATTGAGAGTTGAACAAACAGCCACTGTAGAACAAGTCAGCAACTACAACTTCGAAAGCTGAGAATGTTGACAAAGATAAGTCGTGTTGGTGCTCTTATGCGGGTAAGAGGTTTCCAAAGGTTCCAAATCATTGCATGAAATGCATTTAACAGATAGAGGCTTGGAAATCTGGCCTTTTTTCGTGTGAATTTGGCATTTGAAAGGCGAGATAAAATTAAAAGGAGCACGCCACGGTCATTTCGGGTAATTATTAAAGTAGTTTGCATCCTATAGGTAAATTACACTCAACGAATGGTTAAAGGGAGTTTAAAGTCGTACAGTGCATTTGTTCTATCATGTATTTTCTCTAATTGTAGAAAATATTTTCCGCTTTCCCGCTTGTCTTCGCATGTCTCATTCCCCCTTCGTAACGTCGATTTGTCAATGTTTTTTTTTTTTCTCTTAGATATAAGGCAGTACCTTTCCCTATAGGGAGCATTGTTTCATTAAACATTGTTGTCCGAGTTAAATCGGTCCTATATTTCGTCATCCTCGGAGCTTCGTACATCGGTCGACAAAAGTGTCACCTTAGTGAGCATCAGTTTTTCCTCAGTTATGCAAAAGCTTGCAGTGCTAATAGTTTTGCCCCTCAATGATGGAACAGCTTACAAGGTGCTTTCTCTCTGGACTTGCTAGTCGACAAAAAAATTTAATGCTCCTCATTTTTTTAGTTGCTTTTATGCAGATGCCCAGAGTGGGTTTTGAGTTGCCTTTGACAAACTGTGGCAGATTTCCCACCATTCAAATCAGGGCTCAAAAGTTATGGTGACTTAAATTTTCCCCTTTTAGATCTTTGATCTTGTTATGTTAGCTGAGCACATTTTCCTGGCTTGATTCTCCTCTATCTATCTCCTCTATCTTTGATTCCAGGATCACCTACTTATAACCCATAAGTAGGGCACTTTTCACTCGACCATGTGCATCATTGAGGTGGAATATTGACTCACAAGTCCTCGCTGTTTGCATTTGCTTGACAGACCCATTTATTTATTCAAATAAAAGACATCCTCCTCTGCAATGCGAAAACACGAATGTAATACACATCAGGAGAAAGACATCGCTTGACTCTGCATGATTCATCACCTCGCTGGTGTGGTGACTACGCTACTCGTGTCGATTTAGGGAGAGGAGATGAGGGGGGAGGGAGAGGAAAGGCGAAGCGGTGGGGGTTACTCAGCCCTCGGTGTACGCGCTCGCGCATGCATTCATGGGGCATGCCTCATGAATGCAGCCATACCGCGATTGCACGCACATGACGTGTTCGTCCCTCATTGGTCCACCGGTGGTCTTATTGTGACTTTAGGTAACAGCCATACTACTGTTAAAAATGGTCAAAATCGACAGGAATTAACTTTTTTTTATTAGCAACTACAATTGGCTTTTAATTAACTACTCTCGACCATGGTTTCTTACAATGCATTTGTCACTTGCCAGGATGGTTGGTGATCTGCTGGAGCATTCTTTAATCAACCAAAGTGACATTCACTTAGTAGACGATGGTTTGCATACTTGAAGCATTAAAATAACAACCTTAATAAACGTCCTGAAGAGCCCTTCATTATTTTGAAAAGGCAATTAAGGGCTTTCAGCAATATGGTCTTATGCTTTATGTTCTCATTGTCTTTTCAAAAACTTCCATCTAAACGAGCGCCTAATCATCTCTCACTTCCCCGTACGGAATAATTATAAACATTTTTTTGCCATTTATAGGGCAAGAGGAATGTGAAAGTGAAACGGGCTCGCTTTACTGTCCGGTATGCGGACGTGTCTGGACCAATGCTTTGACCCCCACGAATCTCCCCGAGGGCGGAACGCGTCGGGTGCCCCCCTCTACCGCCGATCTGCCCGCGCCTCCGCCACCTCACGAGGTCATCCCCGCTTGGGCGCCGGTCAGTGGGGTGGAGAACGCGAATCTTCTTCTTTTGCAGAACCAAATTATCCCCGGGCTAAGGAGTAGTTTGGCTGTGTGGAAATCGGTCTTTTCAGAGGAGGTGAGTGAAAGTTTGGGGTCTATTTTAAGGCTAAAATTGAGGCCTTTTTTGTATGAGTTAGGTCAATTTGAGATGGTAAGATTTATTATTTCCAAAGAGGAAGAGTATCATGAACCTTTTCCATGTAGTAATTATAAGTCGGCGTTTTAGTCGCCTGACTATTCAATCCCAACGTCACTCCTCAAATATGGAGAAATCTGTTCAGTTTGAGGTAGAACAAGCTGGTCAGTCCTTACCCCGATTAGCTAATCCTAATCCTGAACTTTAGACATTTGGAATACCTTTTTCAAGGCACGTTATTCAAAAAATGCATGCAGTAAACCAATACAATACGTCGTTTAATCGGAAGAGAAATTGGAGACTATTCAACTCTTCAGGTTGCTATGGGGATGATTTCGCCTTACTGGCACGTACGTCAGAGTGCTTTGCGTCAAGTTGCAAAAATCACCATTTGTCGCGTCCTGATGGCACGGAAAGCAACCACAACGGCAACCACTGCTTCCCCCTATCAACAGCAATCGGAAGGTCCTTCCACCACACCTAACAATCTGGGCTGCGAGTCTCTTCGAATGTCCATCCGACTGATCCAGTACCTTCTAAGCGATCCAGCCGACGAAGTCTTTATTGCTTCCTTGGTAAGTTGACTCCATTTTTGGAGGAGAAGTAGTATTCTTCAGCATGTATTAGTAACAAGTTGGATAAAATAAGCAAAGTGTGCAGCACTCAAGATTTCCAACGAGGCGTATTTGAGGTGTCTGGCAATGCTCTCCCGGTATGCATTATTTAACACCCTTTCAGTGGAATTTATGTGCTTTTACAAAAGTCAGCTGAAGTTATTTTTTTTTTGACAGTTTGAGAGGTGAAGAAAAGTGCTTTTGAGGCGTGAAACAGTCTCTTCGTTTCCTTGGGCACATTTTTTAAGCTCTTTGGTCACAAACACACGCTTGAGGCTGCGAACGTGTCTTCTTCTCAAAATGAACTAATTAACCAAGCCAAAAAAGACAGAACGGAAACACAAAATTTGTGAACACAAGGTGAAGGAGGTGGAGAACAAAGGACCGGGTGGTGGTGTTGATGGTGGTTAGGCTGGTTAGTTGAACGAAACATACTCCTTCAACTGTACCTGCAGATGATTAATGACGGCTCGGCGTGCTTTGTAAACGTGTGTGCTGGGACAAAAAAGCATCTTTCACACACACATACACACAAACCATCTTCTCCTCTTCCTTCTTTTCGCCCTAATTGAATTTGTGCGTTCGCGCGAAAATCATGAGGAGTCCGCAGCACGGTGTTGTGAGCTTCCTTGGGCAGGCGGGCAGGCGGGCGGGCGGGCGGGCGGGCAGATGGGTGTGCGTTAACCTAATTCGCCAATTCTGGTGTTATTTCGCCACCCACTCCCCTCCTTCTTCCTTTTACCGAAATCCCCAGGGCATAAAATGGACTCCGTAGTCGGGGTGCTTTTATTTTTTTCTCTTTTCTTCTGTCTCCCTACTGCAATTATCCAGGGATTATACGCACACACACGCACAAGTAGGAGGGCTTAGTCACTGGCCTGTGCGTGTAAATAAATAAATAATGCTAATCAAAAGCATCGTCTAATTAAAAAAAAATATGTACGTCAGTGCGACGTCTAACTAATTTTTCTAAAAGGGCTGTTAATTTTCTCATTGAAACGTTAAAAATGAGTTATGCATTTGGTGCAGTTTGGACTTCTTTTCAGGGTTTATAAATTGACTCACAGTTAAAGTGCCTCGGCTTCTTTATTAGTAAAAGTTAATAAAAAAAGATAATCACTTTTGATTTTCAATTTAACTGAGTTTTAACATTCACGGGTGTGAGACTACGTGGAGTGGTGCTAGTGATGACAATAAACATTTCAATGGAATGGAATTTTGAACTTATGCGCCGCCACGAAATACACTTTCTAGCTACTTTAGAGGTTGTGTAGATTATACAAAACGTCTTTTCCACTTCATTTAAGTTAAGTGCTTTTATAACTTGATCTGCGTGAGTAAGCGACTCTAAAAACTTTCGCAGAGGGGATGGCAAGTCTCCATGGTAAGCTTTAAGTACGGCTAAGAAAATCACGGGAGAATTTCGGTTGAATAATTATTTACTAGGAAAGAAAATTAAATTGGTCTAGGGGTACGATGAAAGCGCTGCTGTAAATCAAGCAAAGGTTACTGCTGTCATACAGGAAACATAACATCTAATCCCGTGCGCTTTGTCTCTGCCGGTGAATGACGCGACAGATCGCTATGTGATAAGAAATATGACTACTGCACGATTCTTCTTTCTTTTTTTCTAGCTCTCTCTGACTAACAGGCACCTAAACTTTCTTTTCAGTTTACGGTCTATTTCACTACGCTTTATGCTACCAAATTTGGGTCCCTCTTAGTGTTTGTCTTTCATTGGAAATAACTGTATTGTAGCGCTCCGTGACTTCCCCGAAGACGAAAGACAACGAAGTACCCGAGAAAATGATATAGATATATATTTCACAGACAGTTTGGTTGGAGACTACTGGTAAGGCCGAAGGCCAGCCTAAACGGTGAAGCATCTAAGGTAAACAAACAATTAATGCATTACATACTCCCTCTTCTCTTTTGAATGTGGTTAAGAGCGCTTCCTCTGGCAAACCTCCCGCGACAACCGTTACTGCGTAATCAGTAGTCTAAGGGTAACCGTGCGAGTCGTTAAATTTGTATGCAACCAAGGTGATACTTGACCGCAAGGTCGCTGAGTCCTGCTGGCAATTCTACTGGATCGGGAGTTTTATCCCGCATGGGGATTGTATGGGTGGACGGAGGAATGCGATAGCCATTATGTGTGTACACCGTTAGTCGTAGGGACGTTGGCTCAAACGCAGTCATGCAACAAAGGACAGGATTCAACATAGTTCTGTGGGGGTAGGATTTCGCTTTCATTCTCCCTTGCCTTGCTTTTCTCGCTTTAGTGCTGCCCAGTTATATGCATCTGGGTTCTGTCCAGTTAGTTGAGGAATGGAGGAGATATCGCGAGTTTGCATATTTGATACCCTCATACAGGTACGGTGAGCAGCTCCGTAAGGAAATTTTTCACGTGATTCACGGTTAGTGTCGCTTTGGACACTAATTGCTTTCCTGCAGATCACGAAAATGGGGTATTTGCCGAAGGAGAAATGTCCTTTAGGATGAGGCTTAGTTTCTATTGTCACCAATGTGGTACCTTGAGACTTTCCTGAAGGCAGAAGAAGGCACAATACCCCGGCAGATTATGTATTTCTACCATTCAGAAGGGGTTGGAAATATTGTCACGGGCCAGAGGCCCGACCACCCGTCGAGGATGCAGTGGCGAAGACCCTAACTGACTCCCTTACTAAAAACGAGAGTTAGACGAGCAATTAAAGTATTTTAATTATACTTCTTCTCGGTATCTCCTGTTTTAACCAGTAAAACGCGAAATGTTGGGATTTTATGAGTAATGTAATCGGAACACGAGGACCGGTTACCAGAGCCTTTAAGCCATATCTGAAAGCCGGCGCCGTCGACGGAAGATGGTGCACTCGCACAACCCTTAAAAATATCAAAAGTCAGTTGTTCGTATTACTCCTGATTCTTCCATGGGAACGCGGGGTTCCAGGGTGATTAGTCTGTGTAGCATTCCTTGATAAAGAAATTCCCCTGACTGATTGGAGGGAGTATTTAACATTCCATGTTGCATGTGGTCTGACTCCACGTAGATTTTTCCTCTTTCCACTACCTATGGCAGAATAAAATTAAATGCAAAATGTCACTCTTATGCAAGTAAATTACCACAGCAAATTTTTTTACCGGACGTCTGGATGTCCCGCCTTTTTGTAGCGAAAAAAGTAATCCGCGGCAGTGATGACCAACATCCCCTTACTTTGTACACTGGGGAATTTGTTTTAAAGATATCGAAGTGGATTTTATACCCACATGAATTTTGATATTTTGATTTTCAGATATCGGTAAATTGACATATCATTTTAAAATCTTCACGTCTTTTTCCCCAACTTCCCATTAATTATTAAAGAGCTACTCTACTTGACACGTGGCGCACTCTTCCTCCTTTTTTCACTCATAACGTCGTACTCGCCTCTCATCCGGCCCATCTAAGACTGCTCACTTTTGAATCCGTCTAGTGTGCGTTCCGAGAAATTCTGGGTTACCTCATTTGTCTCGACACGGAGACCATGACCGCATTGCAACGCACAATCGCGCCAGTCCTACGACGGTTGCTTATATTTGTTGGTGGCTACCTAACACCCGGTCACGTGCCCATCAACAACGTGGCCAACTTAAACCTTCCAACCGCCACAGCGTCAACTGCGGCGACAGTGGCCGAGAGCGGAGCAGCGTCAGTCGATGTGACTCTACCACCACCGCCGGATCAGCATCGACGGGCCAATTTAGCCTTGGTCACTCTCGTAGAGTTGGCCAAGGGTCAGGAGGGCGAAATGTCCATCGGAAGGGACACTAGCAACGGTTAGATTTTGAAAATAACCTCATTGTTACATTTTAGACTAAGGTGTGAATGCTACACTTATACATTTAATCCGAATAGTTTTACTTGCGTTGATTTTTCCTCCTTACAAATGAGATCAAGTTGCATGCCAAATGAATAGGGGCACATGGTCTGACACCAAAACCATGATTTTGGACGTTGAAGGGCCGCAAAAATACGAATTTGTTGTGCATTTGGAAGGGTTCTGATTTAACAGGGTCAAGAGGTAAGAAATACAGTCCACTAATGGATATGTGAAAACAGTCATTAAAAATAAGTAGGTTGGGTAGTAAAATTTGGGGATCAGTTTATAAGTATGTTTTATAATCTACCAAGCACATGTTTCTGTTCAGGCGTTAAAAAAGGTTTTACCATTTCATTTCAGTTATTTGCTGCGCTTTTGAACAAAAAATCGCTTTGCTGCTCTTTCTGTGGACTGATGGAGCGTCGCATTTCGTTCGTTAGTTCTGCTGAAATCACGCAACATTACTGCTGCTACTGCTTTTTTTGTTTTAACAAAATCGTCGCAACATCAAAATTAGTTAATGCGCAAACCTTGTTAATTTGACACTCGCAGTGCTTACTACAATTTCATACTTGGCATTGTTTCACTTGACTTAACAAAACATTGCTTGACTTTCGCATACTCCTTTTATAAAGAAATTTACTTTGCTGAAGGACAACTTGAGAGAACCACATTAACAACATAACTCGTCCATTCATTGCTTGAGGTAAACAACTCGACTAGTTAATTTCCCGTGCGAAAGTGCCCTTTTGTTGTAATGCCTTGGATGGACGGTAAATGTCAGGCTTGGTATTACTTTGGTCACCGCTCCTGGCCAACCTCCCGCATGGGCCACATTACAATGCACGAGTCAACTTTGCCGGTCATTGAATTTCCACGCAACTAAGGAGTTATTTCACCACAACGTCACTGATCCCTCTTAGCAATTCTACTGTATGAAGAGCTTTGTCCTGTGTGGGAAATGCATTCGGACACCGGAGGGAATGTGCTAATTATTACACGTGTCCAAGGCTATCTGTAGGCAGACTGACCTAAAATAGTGGTCATGTAGCAAAGGGCAGGATTTGGCGTAGGTCCGTAAGGGTGGGCTTTCGCAGCTATTCCTTTTGCACATTATTCTCACATTAAAGCTGTGCCTCATGCCTTTCTAGATCCCATCCAATTGATAAAGAAGTGGGCGAGGTATCGCGAGCTCGCATATTTGACGTCTCTATGCAGAAATGATATGCAGCCCCATAACGAACTGCTTTAGATGGTTCACTGCTAGTGTTGCATTAGTTGTTAGCAGCTTTCCTGCAGATCTCGGTGCAGCAATGGTTACCGAAAGTAGACTTCAATTTCAGGTCTCCGTTGGTGGTTGTGTCAGATTCTTTCATCCCCAACATAGGCACATTGTCCGCCCCGCTAAGGTCTATCACCCAGCAGCAGAATTCAATGCACATGTCCCTTAAGATAGAATTTGTTTTTCACTGCCATCAATAGAGCGCTCCGAAACTTTTCTGAAGACGAATAAAGGACTTGGGGCTGCTGGCATGACTAAGGCCAGCCCACTTTACGAAGGTACAATGGCGGAGCACCCAAGTGGTTCAATTACCGAGACAGAGAGTTAAGCGAATAACCAACGTTTTGCAGTTCTGTCTGCTTTGAAGCGCAGTTCGCAGTCATTAATCACTAAACATTGAATGCCCTGTTAATTCCTCTACCAAGTCTAGCTTACATCGAAGGTGGTATGTAGGAGGGAATACCCACGAACGCGTTTGAACAGGGAAACGTGTTGATGGCGCATTTGCCCTGCCGAAACGGACATTTTTACAGGCTTAATGTTTATGTGCGCCTCCTCAAGTGCTGTTTTCAACTTTGCATGTTTTCCCGTTGGCTAACAATTAACCAATGAGTCGCAAAAGGATAGGGAAGACACTTCCCTCTCTTGGTTGTGAGTTAACTCTAAGGCCATGTTAGGCGGGTAATTTTGCTCCCTAAGCGTACCTGTGAAATAAAATTGAAAATGGAGTAAGAATTATGCGAATAAAATGCATGCTTTCTCCATGTAGATTTTGTTATTTGCAAATATGAAAGTGAGACTAAAAGTTTGCAGAGTCGTATTTTCATTAACCGAAACACTTATGCAGCAGCGCACCGAGACTTCGTCGAAGACGAAAGAAGAAGCAATGCTGGGGCAAATAATGCATATATGCGACTGACAGCAGGGCTTGGGGCTACTAGCATGGCCGGGAGGTCAGCCTTCACAGCTAAGATATAATAAGCGGAGCTCCTGAGTGGCCCGTTTCAAAAACCGTGAGCTAAGCAAACAAATAAAATAAGGTAGTGTCTTAAAGGCAGAGACTTTTGCTAAATAAATGTTAATTTAACATTTACATATAGGTAAGCTTTGTTTCCATATTCTTCACAAATAATTCGTTGAAAATGTTGTTTGTGAACTCCAGCGAACTTCGTTCGCGGTAGTTTTTAGGTAAATCACACAGATATCACCTCGTTGACAAATTTATGATGGATTGATTGGTAGAGAACTTTGATAGTTACTACTGGCTTGAATTGTTGTATTAAGGGTGGTTTTTCTAGCTGATTTGCGACAAAAGTTTTCCTTTTCATCCCCTTTGGGAAGGTGGATGAGTCATCCAACTGCCGTTGCCATTACAACACCCTTGAGATACTTTGCTTTCTCTAAAACAATAATAAATGAAACTGAAGATAAGAATTTTCACCTTCTGATATCCAATCAGTTGTCATGCTTGACTTAATCTTTATCGACCTTAGCTCCTGTTTTTGGGTCACAAGATTTCACTTTGGATCAATATATCGGGGTCTTGGGCTACGTGACTGCATCGTCTGCTGCCTTAAAGAAGCACTTAATGGGTGGACAATACAGCAACGGACCAGCATATCGATCAATGCCCGTACCTTTGGATCACGCCATTCCAGCATCAATCAATATATTGATTGCGCCCGAGTCAGGTGGCTCCTCTGCCTACTGCCTTAAAGAGGCGCTGACGTTTCATTACAACAATTTGTTCACCACATTGCAATGAAGTCTCAAGGGACGATGCTCTGACACCAGCAGTGCTGACTCTGGGTCGGAATTGGGCAAGATACCATGCCCTGCAGTGCCAATAAGGAGGCGTGATTATATCTTATTTTACCAATTTTTCCAGTTAGAAATATGTCGTCTAATAACAACCAGAAAACAAACCAAGTACCCTTTCCTCTTTGTAGCGGAGGAATGCATGTCCATCAGCGGGTTGCCACATATGGCACACTTTCTGCTGCGTTCCGCCAAGTTTCACCAAACTCACCTCGTGGGTCGGCTGAAGCTCTTGGAGAAGCTGGTGGAAATGCACCGTGAAACAGTTGCTAAGATTAGTACTGGTGACGGTGTTGGCGAGGCTGTTGTTACCAAAGACGTGGACAACAAGCGCATCAGTTACCGTCACCTCTGTTCCAGCCTCATCTTCACTCGACGTCATGTCTACCCCCCTGAACAGCCCGTCTTTCCGCACAATCTTGTATCTGAGGATGCTATGGCAACGCGATTTCGAAGGAATCCCACAGCATTTACAAACGTCACTGGATCCCCTCTTAAGGTCATGGGAGTGACTGGTCAACGAGCCGAGGAGGTGCAGATTAGCTCTTTTGCCTGTCTCATGGAAGCCAACATCAAAGCCAGTCGACTTGTAAGTTGCTTTAAAGCAAAAAAATATTCAAAAAGATGGACTCTACATTGTTTATCAATCGCTACTAGTCACTGAAAATGGTGAGATTCTCCCACTTATTGTAGGCCCGACGTGTATTCATCACAGTAGCGCGAGCTCTGCTTCAAGAGCCCCGTTCTTCCTCCTTCTCCTCATCCAATGGCAGTTCTCTCCCCGATGCCGAGAGCTTTGTCAGTGCTGAAATCAAGCTCCTCGATGTCAGTCTGGCAGCCAAACTACGTGCCAAATTAGCCGATCTTCTTAACACCAACACCACCACTACCAGCAGTTCCGCAGCCACTATCACCGCATCCAACCCCATCAGCGCCAGTGGTACCGTAACTGCTACGACCACCACTGTAACTACTAATATTACCGCCGTCTCAACTACCACGCCGCCTCAACCACCACCACCGCCCGAGCATGAAGTCCCACCCGTTCCCCCACCTCGGCGCTTTTCCCAGAGCAAGACACCTGCTCGAGCCCCGTCAAATAGCACGAGGATAATTACTCCCAACGGTGTTCGAGTTGCCCTTGAACCCGCTTACGACCACGTAGCACTCTCGGAAACCGCTGGCGTCTACAGTAGCAGTGAGGATGAGGAGGATGGAGAAGGTGGGGACGAAGAACCGCTGGAAAAACTGGATTGGGAGGAGGTGAGAACAACACAGCAACCACAGCAGCATCAGTATCAAGGAAAAAGAGAGCCTGTTAAGTATACAACATCAGCCTCTGTCCCGGTCACTCCAAGTCCAGCAGAACTGTCAGCTCTGAAAACGGCCCTCCGACGAGCCGCCTGGTCACCAGTACCCCTGGTGACGATTCCGAACCTTGCACAGGCGTTGGACGCTAAGGATCCACTGAAAAGCGAGTACCGATACAAAGAGGGAGTTGATTGGTTGCTAGGACCCTTTCTTGGCAAGGGTGCATTTTCGCTGTGCTACCAAGCCCGCGACATTAGGACGGGCACGTTGATGGCGGTGAAGCGGCTGCGGTTCGTGGGTGATTCCTCTGCCGAGGCGATGGAGCAACTGGCGACGGCTAGGGAGGAGGTGGAGATAATGCGACGACTGTATCATCCAAACGTCCTACGTCTTTTCGGTATCGCCTACAACCCCGAGAAGAAGCACGTGGACATTTTCGTGGAATGGATGCCGGGGGGAAGTATTACGAGTTTACTGAATCAGTATGGCGCATTCACAGAACCCGTCTCCTTAGCATACACTCTGCAGGTGGTTAGGGGCATCTCTTGTCTTCACAAACACGGTATTCTTCACAGAGACTTAAAAGGTACAAATTTATACCGCTTTTGACGTGTTGTTTTAAAAACTTATGATAGACTAAACAATAAGATCGGACCAACAAGTGGAGATAATTTTAAGGTAGACTAGTGAGCGCAAAAGAAATACTTAAAATAAATTACCTACCAATACTTAAAACCTACGCCCCATCAAGAAAACTTTCTCACAGCAGTTAATAGCAAATAATTATGCAATGGACACATTGCAAAAAATTCTACCAATAGTGTACCTACAGGCAACATACCCAGTTCCACACGATCCTCAGAACTAGTACTAATGTGAAACCAAATATTTCTTTTTATTTAATGCTTTTATTTTTGTCAGGAGCAAACTTATTGGTTGACTGCACAGGCAGTGTCGTGCGTATATCTGATTTTGGTGCCTCCGCACGACTGGGCAGTCAGGGCAGTGTGGCAGGTCAATTTCAGGGTCAAGTTATTGGCACTTTCGCCTTCATGGCTCCGGAAGTAGGTCCTTGTGATGCACGAATTACCCTTGCTACTTATTTTTCGTCAGTAGCAAGTTTGCATTTTCTGCATCACAGGTGCTGAGAGGCGAGACGTATGGGCGGGCGTGCGATATTTGGTCGGTCGGCTGCTGCTTGCTGGAGATGCTGAGTGGAAAACCTCCCTGGAATGATTCTCGACTTACCAATCAATATGCCCTGATGTTTACAGTAAGCATTGAGACTCTGACTTAGTGCGCATGGTCGTTACTTTACGCCACAAATGGGTCATAGATAATCACAAAACTATTTCCATATTTACTTTAAAGAACCTCATGCTGAAAAGATCATACACGAACGCAAGCAAAAATTGTTCCAGCAAACTTTTTGGTAATGAAAGACTGTTTCAGACTGCTAGACCCTTGGAACACCAACAACCGTAGCTCGTGGCTGACCCCATATTTCAAATCCAGATAAATATATTTCGTGGAAAGCTATTCATTTACTTATGCACATTTTCTCTTCATGCTAACAGATTGCGTCAACTGATCAGCCGCCCTCTTATCCAAAGTCAGTCAGCTCCTCAGTCAAGCAGTTTCTGGACTCTTGTTTCAATCGTATTCCGGAACAACGACCCACAGCTCATCGTCTGCTTCAACATCCCGTTTTCTCGGCCATCGTCTCCGCTCCAGAGCCATCCACGAAGGCGTCGTGTACATCGAAGACCGCCAACAGCAGCCTCTCAAAGAGCTTCACTGCTGTCAGTCTTTCGAGCAGTTCGTCGTCACGTGCCACTAGTCGTCACCGCGCTCTCCCACCTGTTCCCCACGAGAGCTCCCTTCCACCCACCACCTTGTCTCCTCTGACGAATTACGACAAACTCGTCTCTCCAGTACCCACAACTCGGCAGCAGCAGCAGCAGCATCAGGTGGTGCCCCTGCAGCGCAAAATTTGCCGAAACCAATGATTTAGAACAATCCACCTACTACTGCTACTACCAATGGGATTGAGACGGACATTTCAAAGCATACGGCAGCGTCCTCTCAGTCTTTGTTTGCTTTGTCTTCACCACTTTTCTTCAATCCCTCTGAATTTTCGTTAAGGGGGGAAACAGCCTTCCATTTTTTATGACATTCTCAGCATTTTGTCACCCTCATGCATTTCTGCATTCCGTCAATTTTTTGTGTGGTTTTATGCGTGTGATTTTTGCTAATCAACATATGCATACTTACATAAAACATTAATTTTAGGATTTTATCAAAAGCTTATTTTGTTCCAGCATCACCTACACTGCTGCCAACAAGCCAAACTCATCCGACAGGGTTAATATACATTCTCATTCTGCAAACGGTTTTTGCTGTTGTTTCTTAGCAGCGCCATTTTAGTTGGAGTCAAGGTTAGGATTCCGGTTAAGGGTAGAGTCAGGGCGAGGTGGAGTAGGGGTTGGGGTTATGAAATAGAGTTAGGGGGTGGAGAAGAGACCGCTGCACTGCCCTAGTTCTACTTAGTAAATTTTTAAAAGACCAGGCCACTACGCAGATATCGTGTTCAGGAGATGATTGTTTCAGAGGAGCTTCACCTTACACAAGAATTGCATTAAACTGCTAGCCAATGACTATAATATGCAATTTAAGCTCAAAAGCGGCGAAATTTATATGACTGCACCTTTTTTGGTCTAAATATCAGTGCTTTTTTCTAAATAACTGCTCATTGCGCTGTCATTGTTGCAGGGAATTATTGCTCTGCAGGATCTAAATATGTTCTCCTTTGTCGCCAGGACTCCTAACTGCACTGTCTAAGGGCCTACAGAATGCGAGTTTTCTAGTATGTAGGGCAGAGTCTACCGACACAAGTATTAAATTAACGCAAAATGCAACTTTGTTATGCAGAAATCACGAAAATGCTTGAGATTGTAGAGTAAAACTAATTATCGTCTGAAATATAGACATTGAACCTATTAGTGTGCAAAAGGCAAGACAACGCATGATTTACAAATATTTCTTACCTGAGTAAGACGCAAAGTAATACAAAGGCGAAAATCGTATTTGACGGAGTTTCGTACTGTTCTCATGCTCATCAGGTAATGCTGCATACGAATCGGATGCATTATGGCCAAAATTAAGGTCCAGAAACGTCATCGTCACGAAGTGGGATTCGGTATTTAATAATAGTTCCCATGTATATATTGTGATATAGCACCTTTTAAGACAAAAACCTAACATTAAAAACCAATGAAGTGCCAATTAAACCAGCACAAAAGAAAAATGAGACAAAAATGATCTTGAAAATGACGAGTATTAAAAATTTACTCAAAAAATTTTTCCGCATTGCAACTTTGACTACTTTTGTCACAATAAAACTTGTAAAATAATGGTTGCATAGCTCTCGGTTTTGGTAAAGAGAGACCTTGAAATTGGCCATTGTATCAGTTTGGACAGGCTGACCATCGGGTAATATGTATAAATTCGCCTTTAAGGAAGAATCGAAGGTTCACAGATTATCTTTCCGTAATGACACCATACACATTCCGAAGAGTAGCGATTAGACAACAATAGTAATAAAAATCTGCGAACAGAACTAATAAAAGTGCCACAGCAGTTAGCATAATCACCACCAACAAGGCCACAAAAACAAAAAAACAATCATTATCACAACGGAATTCTTCCTCACATACTGCACTATATAAATCATACTAAGAAGCAGCATCACCACTGTAATTAAGTTGGCAAAAGAGTAAAAAAGTAGGTTGAATTAATTGACAACCGGGAGGAAAGAAAAGAGGTGGGAAAGGAGAAGGATAGGTGTTGGACATCGTTGCAAATACCCACCACCTCCCTACAAGTAACTAGTAGGGGCAACACCTACAAGTTCGATAATTAATTGTGCCTCTCCTCCTCACTTTCCATTTGTGTGCTCATTTTAGTTCTCTCACAACAGCCATGTAAGAAAACCCCCATTCACACTACATGGCAGCAAATTCGTATACCCGTTTTAGGCTGATGTAACACTGTGTTGACAAAGAACCAGAATTTCATGGTCTAATTAAACTTAAAATTGGTACTTTAGTTAGCTTTCATTTTGGCATAGTCCAATTCACTTCCACCCCAGGGATAAGGTCAAGTCATCAAGGGATATGCTCTTACATGTTATACCGATTGAGTACCTACAAATGCTCTCCCAACACCCACTATCATTCATTAATTGCTATGAATCACAAAGGTGGAGATAGAGCAATGCGTGTATAAGAGCGTGCATTCATTACGCTCGTCATTCTACCACTTTGCAATTTGCGCACCTAAACATCGTAGCCACTAAATTAGCCAAATCTCGCATTCAATTCATCTTGTCAGATGTCCTCTCTACAGGGTGCAGAAAGTTATTTACACAGGCGCGCACTGACCTTGTAGGCAGGATTGGTTTAGTTCATGAAAAGGAAAGGTATAGAAAAAGAAATAGCTGCGAGAAGAGTGGGCTAATAGTAGTGCCAAAAGCTGCAACAAAACTTTTTAAAGAATTATATTTAACTTAATGTTGTGAATATACATCAATTTGCAACTTTCAATTGTTGCAGAAGTTGACTGCTGTTCAAATTGAGAGAAATACTTCAATTGAATAAAATATTTGCGTACAAAAAGTGCTCTTTTGCAAATTTTAATATCTTCAAAGAAAAGCACGGGTGGCTAGAATCATGCATGCACATAAATACATGGATTGCTACGGTGGGAAAGAAGGCTAAACGAGAGCAGGAACCGAGACTTACTAAAGTAGACAGGGCGTGCAAATTCCGCCCTTAGCCGGAACGCAGAAAAGCGGCGAGTGACACGCACACCATCCAAGTCATCAAAGGTAGGTGATTAAGTAGCACCACAAGAGCTGACCACAACAAGTTGGGTGGAGAATGAACTAGTGGAGGTGGCCATTAACAACGCCCTCACTCCTTGTCTCATCTGAAGCTAGTACGCAGGGCGTTGTGGTTTACCCGCATCTTCACCGACGGCGTTGCCCCCAGAGGACACATCTACTTCTGCCAACCTAGCCTCGGAGACACCGCATTCAAGGCGAATGATTTACACAAAGTTTCCTTTTACTTGCCCTTCTCCCATCCTTCAAATAGGGTGACAGGACCATCTGTAAAAGTTTTCTTTGGTGAATAGTGGAGAAAAATTGAATAACTAAACTTAGTGACTCCATTATTTTTTTCAAAACTTAATGTTCAAATGATAGAAGTCACGAGATTTTGTCACATTTCTAAAATATGATAAACATTATTTCTCCGACCTTTTGAGCAGATCTAAGGTGCCTCATCCTTAAACTCCACTCTCAAGCCGCGTCGTTTTTGCATCAATTTGGATCGAGACGAACTTGCAACCGATGACTATGGCCGTGCAAAGGTTCTGACTAGGTCAAGATCACACAAATAAAAGAGGTGGAGAACCCGGTCACATAAGACAATTTTTTATGCGTCAAGTTACCATTAAAAGCTACATTGAGTAAGGACAAACTCAACGGTAGACATTTAAGAAAATTCGTCCGGCTAAGTGATCCCACAAAGTATTCCAAAATTACCCTTTGGACAGCTGATGGAATTCATTGATTTTTCCATCGCATTGAAATAGTGCATAGATAGAGCTGCCAAAGTTTCAAATTGCTCGTCACGTGTTAGGCGCTAGAATGTCGTCTACCTTCAAGCCCCATGAAACGGAGACGTGCTCCCAACTCGGTAAGTACAGCACTGTACTAAAATAGTCCCTTGTTTATCAGTTTTCGACGAAGAGCCGGGACCAATATTTCTACTTGTGAGTACTTTAATTAGCTCAAGTGATAAGGGATTAAGGATATTCCGAGAAATACTGGACAATGCTTGGCTGTGATTACGGTGGATGGATCAATGCAGCCAGTTGGAGCAGTCAGAAACTACATTCTCAAGAGGAGATCCATCATTGAGTCATACAGAGGTGAGATCTTCGGAATAGGTGTTGAAGTAAGTGAAAGGGAACTGGATGATCTGAAATGCTCATGTACCTGACAATACTGGATAATGGTACAACTTTGACTGTAATGTAGGATACAACGCCGTTGCGTGGTTTCTGGACCTCTCAGACAACTCTCATCATTTTGTCTTTTGACGACGTCAAGGGCGCGAACGATCTCTTCCAAGCCCTTCACCTAAAATCCGAATTTCCACAGCACGTTGAATACTTTACAGTCAACCTTAGTTATCCAACAAAGTATGTCAAGGGTAAGTATGTGTATTTGAGCCTACCGAATAAACGCTACTCAAATATTTATACACGGAACAATCATTCCCTTTTTAGACTACCCACTTCTAGAGATTAGCTTCTATGATGTCCGTTACATTCAACGCTTCAACTGGTTTATTTATCAACTACCCGAATTGGCATGCAAGAACAATGGGTACTTAGTTGCAGGCACACCGAAAATAATCCAGAAATTGGGTATGTCCCGACCGAACTACTGTTCAATCACTCAATGGAAGACCGTTCAAGAGTTCAAAAGCTTTCGTGAACAAGGTAGGTGGATGTCAAAAACACATCTTCACATTTAGCCATATGCTTATTTGAGCAGTCACAATCTGCTTGCCTCACCGAAGCCCTTGTGAAATTGGACATCGGAACATGCGGTCCCTTCTGCAGTTAATAATATCTGCTGATACAGTTTGTTATTCCGACTCACATTCTTCCGCAAAGAAATCCATGAAGTTAACCAATTTTAGAGAACTGCAAAGTGTGCTAACCACATTTGATAGAATTAAACAAAAGGATAACATTACCAAACCAATAAAATGATTTTACACATAAGTGGTACGGCTTGAAGTAAACAGGGCCCTAGTGCACTGAGATCATTGCGTACGGAAAGCGAGGGGGCCAAGAAGTGATGGACTACTTTTTTACCTAAGATTAGTTAAAAACCAACATCAGAATAATGTGCGTTGGGTTCTAAATGCTAAAAGTTTGCTAGTTTGCTGTTCTGAACTAGGTTGCTACCTAAGTCTATGCGAACAGTCCGCAACCCAAATGATAGGAAGTTCTCTGCGTCAGGACAATCAGTTCACAGTTTAATACTAAAAATCATGGCATTAACGTTAAAGAATTCTAAGTAGTCCTCTTACCTAAATTGGGAGCTCAACTTCGTACACGTAGAGAATCGACGCTGTGGAATCATTCGCCTCAATGCTAAGGGCGAACCTAACCGACCGAAGTTTAATTGAAGTCTCAGTTATGCAACAACTCAATTAATGAATCTAAAAACCAGCTGAAATAATATTCCAGGATAGGTTAACAGCTATTTTGATATCTGAGTTGACAATCGAGTCAGAAAAAATAACATTGCAATCCCCTAATAAATAATTGAAGAGTGCATAATACATTATCAAGCTCACTCTAATAAAACAGAGGTGTAAAAAACATTGCATTTATTAGCTACAAAAGGAGGAAAGACAACAAAAAACCAAACGGTTGCAATCAGTCTTGTATCATTCTCTGAGCCATCTTGCCGTATCCACCCCTGTCTGCGTCGTAATCCTTACGAAACTCATCACGCACCTAAAACATTGGAATGCTCTTTAAGAACTAGGCACAGTGACACAACCTGCTCCAACGGTGAACGCTATTTCTGACATTACACACAAAAAAAATATTATCCAACACTCCACATTTGGTCAAAATTGGGAGCTAGTGTTCCATGATTGACAAAACTCGCCGAAAAACTGAGATAAAATCTGACAAAAGTGAAAATGAAGATACAAATAATCGAATAAGATCTTCAAACGGAAGGATAAAACAAACAGCAACGTCTGAAGGTAAATGACTAAACAATAACGAGGCAAACGGCAGCAAATGCCATAAAGCTGCTCCTAAGGTTCACAATAAAATAAACCCTAAGGCAGCGTCCGTGATTCCTTGCAATACTAATTTATTCAAAGTGCTATAAGTGAGTGAAAAGGAAAAGAGCGTACTCGGCATTCTAAGTAGACTACCGGGTTCAAATGATGCTGATCTGGACTATTGGAGTAAACACAGATGAACCAAACTCCACTTGGTGAAGATATAGAAGCAACACCACCCCGACAGAGTATTCACCCCAAAAAACCACATATAATAGAATTAATAATAACACTAAGGATTCTAAAGGACTACCACACACTCTTCATTTGATACACTGGATGAAAAAGATAATGATGGCTAACCTGACCACCACTTCTTCCACGACCGAACTGTCGACCCTCGACAAAACCGGCATCCCAATCGGTTCGAATAATTCGATCGTCGAGTCGACAGTGGTTGATATATCGCATTGCCATCTCAGCACCCTCTCTGTCCTCGTACTCCACAAAACAGAAACCACAGGGTGTCTTATCAACCCTGTGAAGGCCCATAATAACCCGGCGCACCTCACCAGCCCTACTAAAGAGCTCCCAAATCTGTTCTTCTCGAGTGTAAAAGGACAAATTGCCAACGTATAAAGTGGAAGATTTGAGGAGAGATTTATTCAGTTCTCGACTTGAAGCCTAGTAATGATAAGAAAAACCCACTTTAAGATTGCAAGCTTAGGCGGAAAAAAACCACTCGGCCAAAAACCTACATTATTTCGACGATCTCGATAAGACGTTTGATAAAAAGACTCATCTAAAACATCACAGAGAAATTTCGTCCTAGGCATAGCGAGACAGACGATTAATAAGATTGAATGGTTGCGGTGGGGTGGTAAATTTAAACGAAATAAGTTTTGATTAGAAGAAGCTTAACATGACTTTAGTACTAGTCAAATTAAAAAAAAGGAAAAAATTACAAAATACCTTTCATATTTTTTATTTTACAAATAAAATATTAAAAAACAAATTTTGAAAAAAATCATGAAAAATGTTTGAGTTTTTTGAAAAAGAGAGTTTAGTGGTGCTACTTCTAAAAATAATTTTTAGCACTTGTTTTGAATTAGGCCGTGGTTTTCATAGAAACATAGAATATCATGTGAGTTTCAAATTTGTGTAATTTTACTGACCATCTACTCACGAGTGACCTGATATACCCGTTAATAAGCTCTTTGCAATTATGGTTGTAGATCACCTTGTTTTGTTGGCCTTTTTTTGTTTAAATCCTAACAGCTCTTTTAAGAATGAAGAGAGTTATACATTTCTCAAATATATTATATAAGTAGTAGCAAGGTGTATTTGGTAAAATAACTCACTTTTTTGAACAACAGAATTTCGCACGGTTTTATCTTTTCTAAATTTAAATAGTCCTCGAGTATCGTAAAGGTGAACAAAATACGAAACTTGAAGTTTCGCGAAAAAAATAAACTTGTTGACCTTGGTTCTGTCTTATATTTACGTCTTGACAACCACTTTCAAAAAGCACGCTAATGCACGACTGCGCGTGTGCTGGCATTTCATATTCCACTTAAATTATCAATTATCCTGGGTAAAAACATGTATCCAAAGTGACAACAAATAGTCACCTCACAAGCTTTTTAAATAACCAAATGTCATATGAAATTTTCTCATAATTTCACTTCGTACTAGAAACGATTCTTATAGTAATTCCTATTTAGCCAAAAAGTCCCGGTCTCTGTTTATGTTTATGTTGCTTACATAGGAAAACTTATTTTAGACTGCTTTATCACCACAAATGAGGACTAATTTTCTGTCGATATTTAATCCACTCTCCTACAGATATGAAAACTCTACCCGATAGCTAATTATTATTTGCCTAATCTCGCAATGTACCAATATATCTAAAAAATCCAGCGATGTAAGTCACAAAAGGCAATGTAAAACTATATTGCATTGCATTAAGACATAGACCATTTCTAATTCATTATTTTATCGCTTATCGCTATGCTTTAATGATCAATCATGTCCTAAACCATTTATTCATTCTTACAGGTCTCTTATAATGGTGGCGCAAATAAGTGAAGGCAACTTTACATCCACAATCTACGGTTACATAAGAGAGAAGAAGTACGCCGAAGCGATTGAGTCGCTGAATATACAGCGCTACGCACATCCAACTTCAAGAGCTGCACTCTCTCTCCTCGCTTTCTGTTATTTTCAGACGCAGGACTTTGTACAGGCCTCAGATTGCTACGAACAGCTGTCGCAGTTATGCCCAAATCACCCAACCTACCGCCTCCACTTTGCACTCTGCCTTCACCGCGCAGGTCTTAATGAAGCTGCAATGCAGGTTGCTGCTTTAGTAGCCGCAGAGTCGGAGCAACCGGAGATTAGAGAGCGTGTCGTAAAGCTGCAGGCTGCCATCCGCTACGGCACTGACGATGTTGCCGGTGCAGCCGCCTTCGTTCACCAATGTTCTACTGAGGATCCCGATACGGGTATTAATATCGGCTGCCTTCTCTACCGAGAAGGAAAGTACAACGAGGCTTGTAAACGTTTCCAACAGTCACTATCAGTAAGTCTGCCAAACAAAACCTCTAGCCGTCCACTTTAGCCACACTTCCTATGACCCACTAATTTTCTAGATTGTTGGATTCCAATCTGCTTTGGCTTACAATGTGGCGCTGTGTTACTATCAAATGAAACAATATGCCCAAGCACTAAAATATATCGCGGACATAATTGAGAGGGGAATTCACGATCATCCCGAGTTGGGCGTGGGAATGATTACTGAGGGTTTGGAAGTGCGAAGTGTGGGAAACACAACCACTCTACATGAGACAGCTCTAGTAGAAACATTTAATTTAAAAGTAGGTCCGATTACAGCACACAAGGTGCTTTGTTAAAGCTGTATTATGACTGGAAACATTCTGTTGTAAAAAGGCGGCGATTGAGTACAACCTGGGTAACTTGATGGCAGCACGAGAGGCTTTGACAGACATGCCGCCGCGTTCAGAGGAAGAATTGGACCATGTAACCCTACATAACCAGGCCCTTATGAACATGGACATCGCACCTGCTGCAGGATTCCATAAACTTCAGTTCCTACTACAACAGCCCACATTTCCTAGGGAAACTTTTGCTAACCTCCTTCTTCTCTACATAAAATACGAGTACTTTGACCTTGCGGCTGATGTGATGGCTGAAAACACTGCTTTGGCCTTTGAATACTTAACTCCAGAATTGCATGATTTCATTGAAGCCGTAATCATGCGCCAGTCAGCTCCTCAGGATGCCTACAAGTAAGGGGTAGTGAATTTGCAAAAGTTCGGACTCTTTAAACATTCTACAGCGTTGCAGATTTAGTTGTAATCTGCTCATTTGATGTTCAAAGCCAAAATTACTTTGTCTTTTTAGTCGGCTCGATCAAATGTCAGGCAAATGCACAGAACATTTGCGAAATCTTACCAAACGGATACAGGAAGCACGAAAAGCACTGGATGACGAGGCATTAAAGGTGGCTGTGAATGAGTACGACATGACAATTGAAAAGTATATTCCGATTCTTATGCAGCAGGCAAAAATATACTGGGATGCCCAAAACTATCAACAGGTGTGTAACTAGCGGTTGTCATATACGTTGAGATAAAAATAGTAGAATTTGAATTATGCCACCCCTTTATACTACTGGGCACTTCTGAAGTTAGAATCTTAGAAACCACCTTAAAAACCGCCCCAAAAATGTTAATGCCAATGAGATGTGTGATGTTGTTTTCAGGTAGAGCGTATCTTTCGAAAGTCGGTGGAGTTCTGCAACGACCACGAGACATGGAAGCTGAACGTGGCGCATGTGCTCTTCATGCAGGAGAACAAGTATCGTGAGGCGAGCGAGTTCTACGAGCCCATCGTCCGTCGTCACTTCGAGTCTCTGATGAGCATTAGTGCCATAATCAGCGCCAACCTCTGTGTCACCTACATCATGACGGGTGAGAATGCAGACGCGGAGAAGTTGATGCGTAAGCTGGAAAAGGAGGAGGAGGCAGCAGCCTACGAGGAGGCTCCACTTGGACTTGGTGGCGGAGGAGGTGGAGAGCGGAAAGTTTTCCACCTCTGTATTGTCAATCTTGTCATCGGCACTCTCTACTGTACCCGTGGTAACTACGACTTTGGTATCAGCCGAGTCATTCGCAGTTTGGAGCCATACCAGAAAAAGTTGGGAACGGATACGTGGTATGATTGCACTGATGCTTCTGTGATCATTTTACTTGTAGACATCTGCCCCTACTTTTTTAGTTATCTCCCATAAGCTACTAGACAGGAAACCTGCGAAGTCGTCAATCGACTTCGCATCGGATACAAACACACCTCTAATGCACAACACTTTCTAGGTACTATGCCAAACGCTGCTTTTTGTCAATGATTGAGAATATGGCCAAACACATGATTATGATTAAGGACTCAGTGCTGATGGATTGCCTCGATTTTCTGGAGCATTGTGAAAGTAAAGTTTTGATACTTCACTTATCAGATTACTCTTTTTGTCAACAAAATTAAGAGCTTAACTTATGCATTGCTGTCTCCTTAGTATATGGGCGAAACGTTAAAGTGTTCGCCGACCAGCCACTGGATGGAGCTCAAATCCATCCTGGCCAGAATACAGTCACATACGAAGCACGCATACTGAAATCACTTCTGCTGGAAATTATGAATACCTGACTGTCTCGATACAGACTACCTTTTTTGATGCATCCCTCTCCATTAATAGTAAAATGTGTTTTGCCTATTCTCTTTAACCGTTCATTGCCTTCAGAGGATTCATTCTTCGGGCAAAAGTGCTCGGATACAAGTGCGTATCGATTATGATTTAAAATATGCAAGACAGTTTCTTTCGTTGGATGGTGAGAAAGATAAAAAGAGCCTAAAGTATTTGTAAATGTCGAACCTTTTCCACCGCCTTCGCAACCTTTCGTATGACAAAATTGGGCTACCACGGTCGACAGGTCAGGACAGAGACGATGCAATCACTTCTCCTCCAGCGGCTACCACTGCTTTCGTAGGAGGTAGCCGTCTGACACGAGGCAGAACACTGGCAAGCGAAATTGACTGGTATAAGCACAGAGTGGAGGCGCTAGTGCATTTCCTCGACCGAATGGCACCGCAGTGGTGGGACCACATGTATCCATTCGGCGAAAGTGGCAAATTAGTTCGACGACCTAGCCGTACCGCTGATAATCTTCGTGCTACACATAATCGTCTGGTTGCCCGACTGACACGTCTCACACCGCGAGTGATTGTATCGTCAACAAATGCTGTGATGTCAATTGAGGAGGCGGAGGTTGTTCCGATCCTACCACCGAGTCTTATGCGCGGCCGCTCTGCGACAAGAGCAGTGGAGGCACATGTGATTGGGATGGAAAAGCAACTGGCTATTGTATTCACTTTTGTACGACGACTCAGCGAGATTGAGCGCCTGAAGCAACAAATGATACTGTACACAATGGACTGGATCAAAGCAGACAGCAATGACCAGCAAATGCGTGCACAACGCCGTGGAAGGCTGGTCCAGCATGTACAGCCCTGCCTAATAGAAAATCACGAGGGCGTAGCAGCACTCATTCGACATTACTTTCGCAGACGATCATACCCCAAGAATGACGAGAAAATCAAACAAATTCTTGACTCGTCAGACGATGCCAAGATGCAGCTTAAGTACGCCTTCAGTGGGATCACCGCAGATAGTATTTGTTCTACAAATCGTCTTATAATGGAGCTCATAAAAACTAGCCACCTGGAAGGCATCTCGGGAGAAGCATTTGATGGAGAGACAGCGAAAATGACCAACCGATCTTCACAGCAACCACTTTTTGAAAACTTGATAGGACCTTCGATAAAGGAAGTGTATGAATGGACTAAGCGCTACAAAAGCGATGATGCAGATCCTACCAGTATATCTACTGAGTGGCTAAAATTTGGCAAAGCGGCCCTATTTGGGGAAACTTTTGGACCGAAGAGCATAAAATATGACCTTTACGATGTTTCGGAGGAAGAAAAAGAGGAGGAGGATGATCTGGTCGGGATTAGGCGACGTGTATTATCAGACCTGAGCCGACATGAAGGCAAGGCAACCTCAACAGGAGTAGTTGGTGATAGAGGCCAGCACCACCTGCACAAATCCATTTCCATGAATGTTAGACTTTCTGGAGACGAGAATTCTAATACTGCAGAGGGATATCGGTTAAGTAAATACAGATCAGGGAAAACACTGTAGAGTGATGCGCCTAAAAAAACCACCGCAAAATTGCAATCAACAACAAGAGGGTTAGAGTTGGGGTAAGGCTTCCGCTGCCTTGAAGCTTTCAACGCCAATAAGAGTTAAGTTTGAATCGGATCAATTCATTTACCACAAACTCAACGACTCCGTTACTCGACATTCAAACCATATCAATCTATTCATAAGGTCTATCTGTCTTGAAAGGAAAAAGCACATTGGAAAGTCTCTTGGTACTATCTCGATTTCCCACTTTTTGTCATCAAGATTTCATTCGATTACTACGTATTAAGGAAGCACATCAAATAAATCCATCTCAGTTTTGAAATGTAAATCAGTAATGACTATTGGTTGGGTCGTACAGACATTGAATGAAATTTTGGCAGCATTATAGAAGGAACCGTTGACTGAATCAAGAGTGCGTCCATAGCCTTCAAAATAAATGCTTAGAAAGTAGCGCGTTTGCATTTGCCTGGATGTGTGGTGATTTAAAAGTAGCATGAAACATTTCCAAATTGTCAACCCGGATTTGCGAGAATTAAAGCAGAACCAAACATTACAACTGCAAGCAATTTTGTGTATTGGCAAGCTTTTAAAACAGGTTTACAAAATTAAAAGCCTAATAAAAGAAGATAGACTAATGGCTTACTAAAATATAGAGGATCTTATAAAGAAGTGCCTTAACATTTAGTGCGAAAATCTAAACATGTCAGCCACACGATTGTGTTTTTAGAAAGTAATAAAAGTTACTACAAGATTATTCCCAATTCTTGCTTTGGATTTCGCAACGGTTGCTTTATAGGGCTCAAAAAACTCATAAATGGAAATGAGTTAGCAAAAGTTTTAGAGCAGTAAATTTAAATTTTTTCGGCATTTTATTTTGCAATTTTTAACTGCTGAAGAATGAAGGTCAAAAACGCAAAAAATTAATGACTGTAGAGGCAATGTCAATTTTTCACTTATCGGGTACTTTGAATGGATCAGAATAATGTCCTTGAGCTTTGTTCAATAACATGCTGGCCGTTATTGTTAATCAGTCGCGGTTGGCCTAGAAATGCAGCGTCCTGCTGTTAAATTCACACAGGTAAGTGCAGGCTTATTTGCATTGAAGTACAGCTGCAACTCTTTTGTTTACTGTCTGCGCACAATTTTTTGCAATCTGAAAGTGTTTACTGGTAAGCTTATAAAATACCATCCAATATTGATTGTGTGCCATTGGAAACAGTAACTGACTTCATCAAGTCGTTTATCACTGGTTGAATGATTTGTCTAATGTACATTTTTATTTTGGTGAAGTATTATGCTGTGGTGGACTATGTAGGAATTGGTTTTAAGCCTTTTAACTCTTCTCACCATATTTCGTTATTGGATGGTTGGGAAGCATTTGTTAACTGCTTTTTACCCTACTCCTTTTATACAATCATTAACAGCAAGCCTTATCGTGAGTAGTAAGCCAAACAAATAACTAATTAGCCCAATAATTTACTGTTGGTGGCATTAGCATTTATTTTCGATATATAATTGTTAGCTAGGGAAGAAATGTTTTAACTACTGTCGTACATTCATTTAACACATCGATTGGCCTAAATCTGACATAGTACTCCTTTTGCAGCGCACAATTTTCCCTGGTTTGGTCCTATAGGAGTGCACTATGTTATAGCCACTAGAAACCAATCGATATGAAGTGGTCTTGTGCTATCTTGCCAATACAAAATTCCACAGGTTTTATTAATGGATAGCACCTACTGATTGTTGTTTGTCAGCACTTACGAAATTTGATGACTAGTTCCGAACCCGTGACTTTGATTTTCCCTCCTTTTCATTGTGATAGATCTTCATTAACAATAAGTTTGTCAACAGTCTGTCGGGTAAGACTTTCGGAGTGGTGGATCCATCAACGGCGAAGGAAGTATGCCGCGTAGCGGAGGGTGATGCGCCTGACATTGATTGTGCAGTAAAAGCAGCTAAGGCGGCCTTCGTTCGAGATTCAGCATGGCGCTCCATGGATGCTTCACATCGCGGCCGTCTACTCTATCGGCTTGCTGACGCTCTCGCTGACAACATCGACTACCTTAGCCAGTTGGAGGCCATGGACGCTGGCAAACCTTTGGCATCTGCCCGGGGAGATGTGAATTTCGCCATCGACACCATTCGCTATTATGCGGGTTACGCGGATAAAATCCACGGCAAGGTGGCTTTACAGCATTCTTTTCTACTGCTTCAGTCCTAATTGTGACTAATGCTACAGTAGTTTGCACAATCCGTGGGTGGTACAGGATGCCTAGCTCAGACGGAATTATTGAGTTAGACCTGCGAATAGCCCCTGATTGGCGAGGTTTATATTTGTAAATGATAAAATGGTACATGATTTTATTTTGGCAAGGGCAAATTAATGAGTTTGATGCATAGAACTAGTAGCTTTATCTGTTTAAAAAATCGGTTTTGAAAATTTAACTGTTTTTGAGAATACGCATTATGAAAACTAGCTGCTGATGCTAAAGAATATGGTGTGAACGGTTGGATCCTTTGTGGAAAAACAGGAATACCTGGTTGGTCAGCATGAATGCATGAAAAGTTGTGATAAGCTTATCTAACTAGTTTAGGTGATCCCCTGTGACGGTGACGTGATCTGCTACACTCGAAGGGAGCCAGTTGGGGTGGTGGGCGCCATAATTCCCTGGAATTACCCACTCGATCTGATTGCCTCGAAGGTGGCTCCAGCTCTGTGCGCCGGCTGCTGTATCGTTGTCAAACCGGCTGAGGAGACTCCACTTAGCGCACTCTTCTTTGCTCATCTCGTTGAACAAATCGGTAAGCTATGGCATCCAGCCGTTGAGGTGTTCAACAAGACGCCTGTCATAGCCGCGTTAAGAACAACCTCAGTAGCTTTCCGATTAGTGAAAGTGATGGAGAATGGTTGAGAATGGGTTACTTAAAAATAAAAATTAATGTAGTTTACTTTGAAGTTGTTGAAGCCATTTAATGACCACGATGCTCTTGTGCGACCACTTCGATGCGCATACCATGCTTCAAGGCCTAACATTAAATAATTATTTTTACTGCTTTTATATCTCCAATGCCGAAGTTGATGCGCCCATTTCTGCAATTAGTAACTCAAACATTTTGAGGGGGGAGTGTTGTTTCTTTCACACCACCACTGCCAGCATCATAATTGATGCCTTCATTTCTGTAGGCGTTTAATAGCAGTTCTCACCTAACATCACCAACCAACGCATTAGCAACTACATAGGCAAGACAAAATGAGACAGAAAGCGTATATTCGTTGCAGGTTTCCCGGCAGGCGTGGTGAACGTGGTTCCGGGCTTTGGCGAGACGGCCGGTGCCGCGTTGGCGTGTCACCCCGACGTGAACGCGGTGACGTTCACGGGAAGCACTGCCGTGGGTCACTCCATCATGCTCGCCGCCGCCCCTACCTTTAAGCGTGTCAATCTCGAGCTGGGCGGGAAGTCACCGCTCATAATCTTCGCCGACGCCGATCGTATGCTTTCGCTACCTCTTGGTTCTGTCTGTCACCGTGTTACACCTTTTTCATTGCTTCGACCATTCCTTTAGTTGATGCGGCTGCATCAGTGGCGTTTGAGGGTGTGATGGAAAACGCTGGGCAGTGTTGTGTGGCAGCCACTCGCACTTTCGTGGAGGCCCCTGTGTATGAGGAGATGCTTGAACGTTTTTGTAAACTTGCTGAGCAACGCGTTGTTGGTGATCCGTTCAAATCTGGAGTTGAGCAGGGTCCCCAGGTACGCATCCACGTCACACTTGTCACTTCTTCCTCCAAACAGGTCTCATGCTACCCTTCAAGTAGTGTGGTGCATTAGAGTTTCGGCTGCTCAATATCTTTGATAATGGCCAACCATATTACTCTTCCTAATGGATTTGAAAGATTACGGTTCTTTGAAGGCTTTTTTGGCTATCCAAAGGCACTAATATGCAAAACTACGATTTCAGGTGTCATACCAAATCGAGTTTTTGAGTCTGGCAACAGTAATCTGTGGATGTTTAAACCCATCTTTGATTTGTTTCACCTCGAACTGTTACTTCAACATCTTAGGGGAAACTTTGTTGAGCATTTCTGTGATGCGTCCACTCACCTTAAAATGAGTTTAGGGCACTTGAGTTGCTGTGATTCGGCCTTCAATAGACTGGTTTTAATCAGCGTCAAATGTGATGGGCTGTATGTATGTGCAGTGTGTCAAAAGGTAAACAGAAGGCGTTTATTTGCAAACAAATGGCTTTTGCTTATCCTTAGGAGTCTAGTAAGCAGTCGTTTGTGGTGCTTTGCATTCTGTCACTTCCTGACAAATAGTTTGTTCAATGACACTTTCGACATGAGCTGCGATTCTCCTTTGCATTTCATTGCAAAATACAGTGTAATAAGTATTTTTTAGATAAATCAAACACAGTTTGATATGATCATGAAATTCATTGCCTCGGGTCGTGAGGAGGGCGCTCGTCTAGTGGCTGGTGGTGAACGTGTTGGCAACAAGGGCTTCTACATCGCACCCACCGTGTTCGGTGACGTAAGCGATGATATGCGGATCGCACGTGAGGAGATATTTGGACCGGTGCAGGTAGTGCTGCGGTTTCACGACCTTGAGGAGGTGCTTCAACGCGCCAACGCCTCACATTATGGCCTCGGCGGCGGCGTCTTCACCACCGACATGGACAAGGCCCTTCGTGTTGCACAGGCCCTTGAGGCTGGCACCGTTTGGTATGTCTACTTCAATCCCTCTCATTAATATGATCATTTTATTTGCCTTAGGATCAACAGCTACAACACCTCGCCTGTGATGCAGCCGTTTGGAGGCTACAAACACTCAGGAATCGGTCGAGAAAAGTAAGCCAACAAATAATTTCAAACCGATTTGACGATCCTTCCAATCCAGCCACTTTGACTAATCATTTAATTTGCATTCGTTTTCTGAAGCGGAAAAGACGGGCTCAAGTTTTTCACCGAAGTGAAGACGGTTTCAATGCCAATTTCAAAGAAGAATTCGTAACGCTTTGCGCCCTCATCAGCATCTTATTGTTGGAACTTGAATCCACTTTGTAAATCTGCTAAATGACCACTCAAGTGTGATCCTGGTATTTGCGAATAAATTCAAAAGTTTTGGGGAATGTTCCTGTGTAAGGAAAGCAGGTCGGTATTGTGGGGTGCTTTTGAGGTGTCCATGAGGTGGTAAAGTTCATTATAATCAAATCTGAAACTTCTAATCGAGGGTCGGAATTGTCTAATTGTAATTTTGTGTTGATGGGTTCGTTAACTCTGTTAAACAGCAATAGAACAGGAGTTACGGATGGGGTCAGGATAGGTCTTGAGAGTCTTGCATGCCTCATCATTGGTTTTGATCCCCCAGCGCCCACCTTGATACTGCCAGCAAGGTAAAAACGTTGCCAGCAGTGGAGGATGGGGAGAGGGTGCTGTTTCGGGTCTCGAGTAAGAGGCTTATACAGAGGGAGCCAATAGGGTGTCCACGCCCATTCAGTACGTCTACTCGGCATTCAGTGGTGTTTGAGAAGTTGGAGGAGCTTGGGACAATGCCCTTTGCTTTAGCTGATACTCCGCTGGCCACCAAAATAGGACCACTGCTAATTTGTATTATTACAGCTGTTTAAACTTCGCGAAATACTTAGAGAATACAGCCCATTATCTGTCGAGAAATCATGCAGCGCCCCAGGACCTCCCCAAACAAGACGCAAGAAGACATCATACTCGGGCAGAATATATATATATATTGTTGTCATACAGCAGGAATTGGCATTACTGGCATGGCCCTGAGGTCAGCCCAAACACCCTGCAAAGGTAAAATAGTAGAGCACGCAAGTAGCCTCATTTAACAAAGCAGAGAGTTAGGCAACCAACCAATGCATTACAAAGCTTTTCTCCTCAGCGCTGCCCTTGGTCAGCATCACGCGACAGTTATCACAAAGCAGTTGGTGCCAGAGAAAAAAACACGTACGAGCCAACCGTGCTAGTTATCGAATTTCCATGCAACCAAGACGATACATGATGGTGACGACAGTCGTAGTGGACCACTCTGTGCCTTCAGCGATGAATGCCACAGTCAAGTACGCACGCGCCGCATTGAGCCCAAATCACTTCTGCACTCTACCCGAGACATTATCAAGCAAAATCCCAAGTAAACGAAGGTAGCTAAAAACAGGACAAAAGAGGACACTTCACATCCTCCCATGCCTCCTTCACCAACCAAAATCATGAAAAGACCTGACCATATGGCATAACAGCTCCACGCCATCAATAAATTAAATAAATTAGACATATGGTAGCTGATGAAATGCATAGCATTATTACCTGAACGAGGTACAAAAAATGCCTGACACGAAGTTAGCAATCAGTTTGGCCTGATAATACCTCCATGATCATCAGATGATGTTCCATTTGAAACACACACTCATGCCGAATTGAGGGCCCAAGACGTCACTGTTTCAAGTAAAGACCAAACATTTGTTATAATTGGACTTCTTTGAACGAATGATGTCTCTCCAGCCAAAACCCTACCGTCACAAAAATGCATAACAAACCCAACCCGGCAACGATTTAAAGTAAACACTTATGGAATTGTCCATCATAACAGATAAGCGCGATTCTGAACTTGTCTCATAACCAAAGTAATAAAGCAAAAAATATCACGATTGTTTTATTTACTTGGTGAAGCAAGAGTGGTGCTCCAACGCTTCTACTCACACACATTTGCATCCATTTATTCGTATTTATTTCCCTGTTCACGTAAATATATGCAAAAGATTACTTTCTGTGTGCAAATATTTTTTTCAATTAAAACATTGCCCTCAATTTGAAAAACAACAGCCAACTTCTGCAACAATCAAGAATTGTAAAATGACCAAAAGCTATAGTATCGGGTTAAATATAATTCCCAAACAGTTTTGTTGCGAATTTTGGCACTACTATCATCCTACTCACCTCACGATTGTTTGTATTTCTAAACTTTCCACATTCATGAACTAAACAAATCATGCTTACAAGGTTATTGCTTGCCTGTGTAACTTCCTGCATTCTGTAGATGGGACATCGGACAAGGTGAATTGAATGCGAGACTTTGTTCATTTGGTGGCTACAATAATTGGGCAAGCGAATTGCAAGGTGGTATAATGACGAGCGTAATGAATGCACGTTCTTATGCACGCAGTGCTCTATCTCTATCTTTGTGATTCATAAGAATTAATGAATGAATGTAGGTCTTTGGAGAGCATTTGTGGGTACTCAATTGACATAACATGTAAAAGCATACCATTTGATGTCTTGACCTTATCCCTGTGGTGGAGGTGAATTAAACCATGCTAAAATGGGAGCAAAATGTAATGCCAATTTTCAAGTTCAATTAGACCATGAAATTCTGGTTCTTCTGCAACACAATGCTGCATCAGCCTGATACGAGTATTCGGGTGTACTGCCATATAGTGTGAACGAGCGTTTTCAAACACGGCTCTTGTGGGAGTACTAAAATGGGCACACAAGTGGGAAAGTGTGGAGGGGAGGTGTTGTTTCTACTGACTACTTATAAGTAGGTGGTGGGTGTTTGCAACGATGTCCAACACTCATCTCTCTACCTATCGCCATCCCTACCTCCCTCCCTTCCTTACCTCCGTCTCTCCCTTCCCAAACCCCTTTCGTGTGTGAATGAATTAGCCCGAGATAGCCGTCGTATTGATAACAAAGTGATGATGATGATGGTGGTGAGGGGGAGGAGGAGCATTACAGCCAAGCCCACGGAATAAACGATGTTAAATTTTAAACATTTTTATTGCTGTTATGCAATTCATTTGTAATTTAGAAGTAATACAATGAAAGATTTACATCGTGCATAGCCGCATGCTTAGCACTTTGCAGAGAGCCATGCCTTTCGTTGCTCTTCTTCTGACACATATTTGCATGGAATTATGTAGTAGTTGCAAGTTTTGCGTTAGGAAACGCTACCAGTCACTATAAACTTGTCAACTCTGCATCCACACTTGTGCGAATTGTAGTCTCCAAAGTAGAAATGACCAAGGGCGCACTAACTGTTCCCTAAGCAATATCTCTCTCTCTGTCCTCCTATCTCTGGTGGGCTGACCCCTCATCTTAACCTCTGCCCAACTTTTTAACTTTACAAATTTTTACAGACTCCGCTTTGCGTCAAGCACCTTATTTGAAAATGATGTATATTTGTTCACAAATGGAGGTCAGGAAGAGCATCAACATTGTTGGCATATTCCAAAAATGCCTCCATTTACGGCCAAGGTTGGTAACCATTCTATTAAATGCCTTCACCCGACTGCTTGCATTGACACTGGCGTTTGAATCTCAATTCGTCCGGCTTGCGGCAATGTGGCGGGTACAGCAAAAATCCCCTATTCTGTATAGCGCTGTCGACTACGAGGGCCTGCAATTAGCTCACCCGCCAAGGCCAAGGCCACGTGTTAAGCGGCGCCTCGGATTGGCCTGCCTTGCGCCACTCACCAAACGGCTTTCATCGTGTGGCCGAGGCACCAATCAAATGACACCTCTTCATGTTAGCAATGCGGACAGCCATAGGACTTGGCGACGTACTCACAAATCATTTCTTTCTGCCACATAATTGTCCAAATGCGGTGGTACCCACTCCTCCTCACCCTCTTCCTCTTTCTCACCCTCCTGACATTAACGAAGGGCGAGTTGTATAGCTTCCAAATGCCCGAAGAGGTTCCCACCAACACCGTGATTGCAGACCTTCCCAGCCTTTTCAATATTCCTTCCATGAAAGATTCGCCTAATGTCAATTACCGATTCAAAATTCTCACTCCTAACCCCATCTACCACCAAATGTTCGCAATTGATCAGCGCACGGGAACCTTGCGTACCAACGGTCCAATAGACCGTGATCAGCTATGCCAACGGGCAGAGCTCTGCTGCACGATGATGATAGTGGGTCAACACGATACAACCAGCACTCACGATGTCAAGGTGGTGGGAATGGAGGCTCTGCAGTCGAAACTGGGGAACCACATAATTTCCACAGGACTGAAATGCAGCTTGGACTTTCGTATCGCCTTCAGTTCGAAGCCTACCGGATTTCCCACTTCCTTCGCTTCCATTCACATTGATCTTTTGGATCTTAATGACAATGCTCCTAAGTTTACGGGCCTAACAAGCGCACAAATCTCGCGGAACTACGATGGTAGCCTAATGTATATTGCTTCCATTCCGGAGGGTGCACACATCGGCTTTCAATTACCACTTCCCTTGGCCCAAGACGGTGACGCTGGGTCGTTTGGTGTTCAAGGCTACAAGCTAGAAGAACCATCTAGTCAAATGCGATTGGAGATGGACCCTCGTTTAATCTACACTTTCCCCTTTGAGCTTATTTTACCACGTCGTGACGATGGGGTAATACTACCGAAGCTGGAATTGCGTGAGCCTCTTGATTATGAAAAACGACAAGACTACTATATAACACTCGTTGCCTTTGATGTTGATCAACACTTGCCACATTCGGCTGAAATTCTCGTTCGAGTTGATGTGCTAGATGAGAATGATAACCAGCCCAATGTGAGTGTCCGTACCCGTCTGCAGGGCAGTTTCGACGCCTTAACTGCGGGTAGTGGGCGTGCTCAAATCCACATTCGTGAGGATACACCAGTTGGAACATTGTTGGCCAACTTTGAAGCTAGAGACGCAGACAGTGGGGAGAATGGTAGGGTCACTTTTGCTTGGGCAGAAATCATTCCACCAAGAGTTCAGCGCCTCTTTGATCTTAATCCCACGTCTGGAGAACTTCGTCTTGCTGATCGTCTGGACTACGACACTCTGTCTAAGTCGTCGTCAAATCAAGGCTTTGAAGCCTACAATCTTGTGGTCGTTGCTTCAGACGATGGCAAGCCGAATCGGCTCTCCACATCTGCAAGTATTGTTATTGAGTTAGTGGATGTGAACGACGAGGAGCCGAAAATTACTCTAATGGATCTGGCTAACCGCAGTCCCACGCAGTTGGAGGTATTGGAGAATGAAGAAAGGGACACCTTTGTGGCTTTGGTGACTGTGCAGGATCTGGACGGTGCAAACGGACCGAATGGACAATTTTACTGTACTATAAATAGCACTTTCTTTCGTCTGATCGCTGCAGACACCTTCGCGGGACATAAAGTGCCGCCACTGCCAGGAATACTGTCAACAGAGCATGAGGAATTGGCCTTCACAGAAGGTCACAGCTCTGTTTTCGGTGCTGGGAGAGCTGAATTCCAGTTAGTCACAACCACCAGCTTTGACCGAGAGCAGACTGCAGTCCACTTCGTGGCCATACGGTGTCAAGACAGGGGATCACCTTCGTTAGAGAGCCAGGTTGGTTGCCACCTTTTGGCACAAATGTCATTTAAATGGATTCTCCATCCAACTGAAATGCACTTATTTGAACTATTAAAAGTAGTGGGGAGGAGTAGTAAGAGCCGTCTTTAATGCTGCTGTTTCGCAGCTCTTCTAAAATCTTTTTTTTGCCATGAGCTGAAATACCTGAATGTGCAAAAATGCAAATTTATCCAAAAATAAGTCGAATATGCATACTCAACCTTTCTGATGTTGGGTTATTTTTTCACTTTCGTTGCTAGCGATGGTTTTATTACTGAATCTACAATAACCTTGCTTTCTTGGAAATGTCGCCCGTTTCCCACCCTTTCATAATGCAAGCATTTGCCAGCCTATGTGTAAATACTTGAATTTTTATTCTTCTTTCAATATCAGATTATCACTCATTACTACTAGTGGTGTGGTAAAAAGTCTCTTTTGCTGACAGCAAATTCGCCCCTCTCTCCACGGATAGGCAAAAGTGATGATTGATACAGATTTGGGATGTTAGTTAGCCAGCCAGGTGTTGGGCGAAACTTGGAAATCGGCAGTGGTTCATGCGTTTGCCGGTTAATCTAATTATGCATGCTGGGGTGTTGATGGCAGAACCAACACTGGACTGGATGCAAATTTCACCTCCGGCCGTGTCTTTGTCGTGCCTCAATGAGTAATCGCTCCATACCGCTCCCCCGCAAGCATTGAAGTCACCTTTCAGCAACGATTTCCTCATTCGCCACTAATTGAACCCTCTTTGAAGCAAAGCTGAGTCCACAGTAGTATCCCTTATCAGAAGAGGTGAATGTCGTGTAGCAGTGTAGGCACATTCAAAATAAGGATTACCATAATTGCTGGGAGTAGGCTCTAAACTATTTTCTCTTTCCTTACTGAAAAATTCGTCAACCGGAAATGCGATTTAATCTTTGCAGAGACCTGCTTAAGCCTCCTTCCGGAAGCAGCGTTTAGTCAACTTGAGTATTTTCTTTTATTAACATACATTGTCTCGGAATTCTACAGCAAGAATAGAGGATAAATGAAAGTTAAACCAGCATCTTACGATTCTGCCTTGCGTTGTTGATGGAGGCTCGATTGTGCTAAAACAGGTATTTCCTCCTGCACTTAATGTATCAAAACACTGGCATTAAAATCGTAATTAACAA
>NW_020170464.1:243815-251924 GCF_000524195.1 Echinococcus granulosus | reverse complement strand
AAATTTAGTCGGGGGGCAAAAAAGTACTGCACGGCGCCGTCGGGTGTCTACACCAGCGCCCTTCGAAACACCTGCATGTGAGATGTATGTTTCGCGCCCTCTCCTCCTCTCTGGAGAGGTGTAAGCTCGATTCCACTGCATACTTGTAGACTTGCCCTCTTTAACCCCCTTCCCCTTCTCCACACTTCCTTTTTTCCTTCTGTCTTCATACGCACACACGCACGTAAGCAAGCAACGCAAATAACTTGTCACATCGGAGGCAGTAAATCAGCAGTCCCCACCACCACCGCCGCCGTTAGCGCTATCACTTGTTCGTGCCTTTGCACTCTCAAGGGAATGCCTCCAATTTAATCACCCGCGCGTGGACAAATTGGCAATTCGTTGGAGCGTGCGAAATTGCCACAGCAATGGGCGGGTGGAATGAGTGGCGGGGTGGAAGGCTTTGGTAGCCAACTCCGTCCATCGATTCCTATAATTGGGGAAGCTAATAAACTTCTAACTGAAACTTTTGAGCGCTTCAGATTTTTATTTCCTCCTCCGACGCACCAACGAACCTTTACACCGCCAATTACGCAGGATTCGGTCACACCACGAATATTAGAAGTTGGACTAAGTATTTGGGTGCATTGCTTCAGGCAATAAACCTGTCTCTTTCCAGGATAAACCTGAAGCAGATAGCGCCTGCGGCAGCAAATACACGCTTGAATAAATTTACTACTCCTCAAGGCAACCATTCCCTCTAGGCGCACACAGGCCTTGAACGCAACAGTGATGCGAAAAAAGGCGCATCGGTACCTGTCAACAGGAAATGGCAAAACTCCCGCTACCAAATTTTTACTCAGGCTTCGAGGACTGAGGGGTGGGGCTGGCAAACACTTGGCAGTGAAACAGAGCAGACTTATGACTACTGCCAAATCAAGGTCAAATGACACTTCAAACCGTGGAAATCGCAGTGACGGACGAGAGTGGCTGCATTTGGCGACGAAGGTATCAAATTGAAGCAATCCACAACTTAGAGCCTGTTCAAACCTAAGGCCTGTAGCAATTCTAAAGGAACACTGTAAATCCATTGTTGTGACGCCTTGACCTGTTTGTAGTAGTAACCGCACCCAAGCAGTGTTGCAGAAATCCAGGGCACATTAAACGTGTGATATAATTACCACAACGCATTATAAACGACAGTGGACGAAGGCCTTTTTCGGAGACAACACCCAGATAGGAGTACACAAAGCATGGCCAACGCCGACAAAGGATCGCACATGCGAACAATGCCACACAATTTGAGGACGACGTTGTGGCTGACTTGCCAACTAGTGCAAGTGGCTCCGCGTTTTCAGTGGTGGCACTCAATAGCGCCCACTTCGGGTGCTGTGAAAGCGCCTCTCTCGCTTTCGCTCTCTCTCAACGTTGCAAAATCTCGTAGGCAGGTTGCTATTTGAAAGTGGCACACGGAACTGCGTCCACAAATAAACCGACAACCTAAATGAGGCATTGGATTTATAATGTCCCCTTACATGCAATTCTTAGGTTAAGGAAAATAAATTTGCCTTACAGAGAGGAGGAAGAAAAGGAGAGTATCCAGTGAGGTGCCATTTTTCACGACGTCCTTTCTACCACCTGCCATGGGTGTAGAATTTCATGCTTGTGCGGCAAAAAGATGTCAACAGGGGAGGACGCACCTTTTTGTTTTGATGCAAAAATAAATCCACCTAGCAGTCTCCATTGTACACTTTTGGCACATTCGAAGGTTAAGTCGGCCTTTCAGTAATCTAAAATGGTCTATCCGAGGAGGAAAGGGAATCATAAAAACCGTCAACTCAAGGAATTGAGTAGGCGACCGGAGTTCTTCCAGGTGCTAGAGCTACGTCTTGACGGGATGGTTGTACGAAGTGCGTCAGTGACTTTATTGTACACAACTTTTTTTATTCAGGCCACGTTCACTGTTACCGTTCTGGATGTTAATGACAATCCACCACAATTCCCCATCAATCCACTCACCGTCACAATTGCAGAGGACGCCCAAGTGGGAAATTTAGTGGTTAGCCTCAACGCCACTGACCCCGATCGCCCAGACGACGTTCATCCCGTGACCTACAGTCTTGTCACCATCATTGCACTCTCCACTACTCAGCCGATGAGCGCTGCGAACAGCTCCCATTTCCGTCTGGAGGGTCATACGGGCCGTCTGTTGCTGGCTGAACCGCTGGACCGTGAGACTAATGCGGAATACCAGCTGACGGTGCGAGCGACAGATAGGGGCAGCCCAAAGACACAGTCCTGTGACCTCGTCCTACGAATTCAAATCCTCGATGTTAACGACAATGCGCCAGTCTTCGGAAGTCCATCCGGTTACCGGTTTGTCATTGAGGAGGAGAAAGAAGCGGGCTCAGTGGTGGGTGTTGTATCGGCAACAGACGCCGATGAAGGCAAGAATGGCAAGATATCCTACCGTCTCTTCGGCACCGCCGTGAGTAGTTGTGGGACTACATTTTCGTATTGACCATTCTTTTAGGTAAATTCTACCTTTGTTGTCAATAGACCCCTCATAATACCTTCAAGCTTTTAGCAGTCGCCCCTGAGCTCACATTAAGAATTTGACATTGAGAAATACGTTCGTTTTGTAGGCAGCAGTTCAGCGTGGATTTGCTATTAACCCCACTACTGGAGAGATCACCACCAAAGTGAGTCTTGATCGGGAAGTCAACGCTGTCTACGAGTTCTTTGTCACCGCAGAGGATTCCGCCCCTTCGAAACGGCTTACCGCCACAGCAAAGGTTACTGTTGAACTACTCGACATCAATGACAACGATCCTAAATTCATCTACCCCACTCAACCCAATCACACCATCCATGCGTCTGCGTACAGCAAAGTCGTACGTCTTCATTTCTCTTATGCCTTGTCAACTTAGTACCAAATTCATTTATTGGTTGGCTGGTTGTCTAAGCTACTGATGCAGTTATTCACCTAAAGATCGTTATCACGATTGAGTATACTGCTTTGTCTGCAAAAACACTTGGCTCAATTGTAAAACTTTTAAACAGGCTATGGACTAGTAAGCTGCCAGTTCGGAGTAATTGTTGTGAAGTAGTTGTTTTATCCAACATTAAATCGCAACCAAGTTGAATAGGAAATTTGTGCCTTTTAATGCAAGACACGTCTCGAAGAAGAGGCGTGAGTCCTCGGATTAAAACACCTGCATTTAGTTGTGATTGTCAACACGCCTGAGTGAAATGTCAGGCACGAAGGAGATGAGCAAAACATTTGCCATCAATGGCATCGCATTTGACGAAAGAAATGTCACACTGCAGACAAGCTTTCATCCCTCCAACAGTCTAACACGAAAGGACCTGCCATTGCGTGCGTGTTCGTGTGTGCGTGCACACAAGTTTTATCAAATTTGCAGTAGATGACAAGCTCCCTTTTCACAGTTTGACAGCTTTCCTGCCTTCGTAGTTGTCGATGCAGTTGTCGCGCTGTCGCGTCAACTACTCCACCCCCTAAGAGTGACTCCCTCCCTTCCCTTCCCTTCGCTTCCCTCCCCGGCTAAGGGGATGGAGTTGTGGAAACGCGTCAAACTGTCTTGCAAGATTCTGACTACCACTACATCATCTGGGCTAATTTTTTTGCTTGGTTGGAGGGATGATCACTTTGCAGTCATGCCAAGATTTATGCCAATTTGTCCTGCAAATGTAGCACAAACTTGACCTGGTTAATTCGTTTTCCTACTGCACCAAAGGCTTACTCCATTCAATTGCTTCACAGTTTTGCTGCTCCTTCAACGCTCTGACTGCAGTTTATGCCATCCCCTTCCTTATTTTATAGGAAGTTATTGTAAAATTCCATAATTTTTAAACTATTTTATTAATTCCGGTCACTTAAATAGCAAATTTTGAGTGAGTAATAAGAATTACTGGCTACCAAAAAGATGCAGTTGATTCTGTAAAGCTCTTCAGTACTTTGAAATGTATTCCTAGAACTCTAAACCAATTTTGAGGTCTTTATTTATCATGCTGGATCTTCCTGTGACCTATGGTACTTTTTAATCACACAAAACAACTATTTTATTCAATCGTACTCTTGATTAGAAATTTGTGCGCCAGTAGCGCAGTTGTCCACGAGTGTACTGCCTATAGAGCTAAGGAGGAGATAACACTTCTGATAATTTTTGTACAATTCTTAATGTCAAAATGTCAGAACTGTTGGTGTGCAGACAAGATGATGATTAGTCATTTGGCACCCATCCCAAAAAAAACTGTTCGCATCTTTCTGGCGACGAAGTGCCTCCCACTCCAGCCACCGATCTTCCCATGGACGGGAGGCATTAAAGCGCCAATAAAATCGGCTCCTTCTTCTTGTAAGGCTTGCATAATTTTAGAGCTCCCCAAAGTCTTCAAATTGCTCTGTCGTTCATTCCATTTATCAGGAGCAAGTTACATAGGCAGGCCATACAGGCAGTCGCTTGGCTGCATTTCTTCCACGTTTACACCCTTGAGCGATTAATTTTCTGCTGAAGAGTTAAAGCCAGTTGAGGGAATTCAAGACCGTCATGTGCGCGAAAGCGTGTCAGCGCCCTTAATTACCTTTTTTACGTTACGGACAAGTCGAGTCGGTTAATTAAGAACACGACCTGCCGTTAAATGTTCGTCTGACTGAAAATTTTTTTTAGAAGGCGTGGGGGAAGGGGAACTTGATGGGGTAAAGTTGGGAACGGACATTGCGAAAGCGTCATTACTTCTGTAACTTCCCCTGATCTGACCTGCTGCAGGTCACGTGAAAACAAACTGACCACTTTTTCGATCAAATATTTTTAAAAAAATGAGTAAAGGAATTGTGTGACAGGGGTTTCTGCTGGATTGTGATTTCTTCACTAAATTTAAAGCCTTTTCGCAGAAACGTCCCCCATTTTCGGATGCCATGCTTATGCTGAAGCCTCTTTTGTAGGGGTGACTATCTCGGATCGGCGGTCAGAAGACAGATAATTTTCAAAGAAAGATGTTACATTATAGACGTTTAAATTCACATGCTGATAATTTTCAGGGCGTTTTACGAAAACATTAGTTAATGCGAATAAACTGTGGCCCTGAAATCCCATAAAAATGCTTTTATGTGGCGGGGTGCAAAAGATTAAATGGAAAATATGCGGCGCCGGACAAGTTGCCCAAAATACAAGAGAAGACATAATCCTGGGGCAGAATATGTATTGCAGACATAGAGAATGGCACGGAGGTAGGCCCACCCCACGAAGGGAATATGATGGAGCGCCTAAGCGGCCCCAATACAAAGACCGAGGGTTAAACAAACATCCAATGTATTGCAATGAAATATTTTAGCAGTGGTGAGAGAATATGGCTTCTGCATGTTATCAGTTAATCACCAAAGTTGACTGTGCTTTAATTTTATGCACAACTGGAATAGAAAATTTGACGCCTGACTAAATTTGCAGGGCTGGCACAAATGCGCCGCCAGGTTAGAATTACTGATTCAACAGCAGGATGGGTGGTGGAAAGGGAGAAGAAGGGTGGCAGTGAGGGCGGGGAGAGGAGGAGCTGGAGTGACTAATGTGCATTGAGGATGACATTTGAACACCTTTTTTATTCCCCCCCTCCCCTACCCCACTCTCACTTTTCCTCCGGACTCTACACACACACGCACACACACACGGCCATGCAGTTAGGCCAGGCAGACATGAAAGCTTAATTTCCCTATGCGCGCACTCGCGTTGACAGGCCATTCTGCGCACTGCCTCCACACTGTCGACGTGTTGACTTGGCGGACGCCTAAAATTATGCCGAAGCTGCGCTGCATTTGGAAGATGAATGAAAATTTCTCAAATGGATGTACAGGCTGTAGATATTTTACGAGAACAGCTGTGATTTGAGGATTCGCTATTATATCTTAGTTGGTTGGGCCTTGCCATTACGATTTCAAATGCACGTAGTGTGTTGAGGCTAGACATGTGGTGAAACACGGTGGAGTTGCTGATACCTCCTCCCCACCAGTGTTGGGGCCAATGGGTCGAAATTGGAGGTGGACGAGTGGATGGGCATACAAAAATTGGCCACGTATTTGCGCACATGGCTTACTGCGCACTTTTTCAGCGATGGCAATTTCGATTAGGCAGCGCGATAACTCGAGGCTGGCAAACGGCATTTTAAATACGTCACCGCTTGACACTGCACATGGGCATTCACATACACACGCACACAAGGAGGGGAATTGTGCGTATCAGCCTCGGAGGGAAACAAATGCTGAAATTTACGAATGAATACCTGTGGGAGTGGATTACAACTGGACGGGTTAATGATCACTGCCTCCTTTTCCTGCAGCTTGCAGCCGAGTCCTGTACGCAACTTTTGGCAAACATTTCCTCCGCTTACAGCAACTGCCCAGACCACTTCGATCTACCTGATTTACTAAAAGTTTGCATTTGGCATCTCCAAGTTCTTCCCTTAAATTATTTGGCCTCTTGCGATCTTTGCGATTTCAAAAGCTTCATGCGTGTATTTGGAGGTTTAAAATGAGTTAATTTTCTCGAAGAGAAGCAAATGCACGGTAGGTGAATAAAGATGGAAAGAACTACATCCTACCGTAATTTAATACTTCTATCCCTTTTTCTTTTCCATGGGAGCCAGATTTATCACCGCAGTGGGTGGAAAATAAGTCACGACACCATCATTCATCACGTGAATGCTGGGCTTTGCCTGGACTGTAGCTAGGCAAAGCAGCTGTTGATGATTAGGAAAGGGCCAGAGTAACACTTAGATTCCACATTAGGTGGAAGTGGCAGTCAGAAAAACAGTCTTTTCCTTTTTACACACTTTGTAATATAATTGATGTAGGGCACTGCGATTGTCAAGCTGACAGTGTTTGATGCAGACGCAGCTGGAGAGCAGGGTCTTCTCTTCCTCATGAAAAACTCCACCTCACATGGTCTCTTCTCCCTGAGTCCCAGTTCTGGAGAACTCGCTTTTGCACGCGAGGTCCTTGATGACGACATTGGCAGTCATTTTCTAGAGATAGAGGTGAGCAACTTCTTTACAAAAGGCTAGGCAGAGGTTATAACAAGATTAACTGCTCCCTTCATCAACAGGCGAAAGATAATGGGGTTCCTTCACGTTCCTCCATCACTTCTATCACCGTGGTAATTGATGCAAAGAATCCTCAAAGAAACCCTGGATCGATTAACACAGGTGCAGAATACGTGAACAGTCCGACTTATTCAAAGTCGTGGAACCACCGAGACGAAGCCGCGTACTCTCTCTACGGCCAGGATACAAGTGTAGAGGTCTACTCACGGCAGGACAGTCCACCGGCCTTCGATCGTCGACTGATCCTCATTTCTTGTCTAGCCTTTCTGGGGTGTCTACTTCTTGTAGTGTTTGGAGCTATTCTTATTCGTTTCCGGCATCGCGCACCCACGGAAAATGCTCCACCCACCAATCCAGCAAACTTTGTCCACGCGAAGGAAGCGAAGTACAAAGCAGCGACCTTACAGCCACAGACTAGCGTGCCAGGAAAGGATTTGTTGAATCGATACGTCTATGGCTGGTCGGCTCAGAGGTCGCCGTTGGTTGGAGGCGCCCGTTGTGCCAATGCTACTGTGCCACAGCAGCAGCAACGAATGCTGCAAGAACATCACCATCAACAACAACAGGAGCAGTTTCTCCGCCTTGGCTTTATGAACGGCACTACTGCAGGTGCGGTGGCTGCAGCCGCTGAGAGCTTTGACAATGCGATACAGGCTCGACCGTGCAGAGGCGAGGTTACTTTGCAGGTAGTACCTATATCAGCCTTACTTTTTTGTTAAAAATGGCAAATGGAAACTAATTCTTTTGATTCCATTTACTATTTTCCAGGCGAAAAATCGGTCCGGTTCACTAGGAGACAGTCTGGAGGAGTACGAAAGGCCCCCAATCCCCATCGTCGACAGGGCGAACATCTACCTCAGCCAGGGCCAGATGAACCGTGTTGACGACGTTTGGGAGCAGCGTGCTGACAAAGTCCTCAACAATTACGAAGCTCCAGGTGATGGAAATGGCTGTAAGTATTTCTAGCTATCGTGGAGCTTTAAATACCAAGTAAAATGCATATTTACAATTGTTTACACG